>NC_028639.1:35208726-35216460 GCF_001406875.1 Solanum pennellii | reverse complement strand
ACGGAGCCTGTGACGGTCCGTCACGACTGTGACGGTCCGTCCTGCAGGTCCGTCACAAAGCTTAGAGACTTGATTTTAGTAAAAGTTCTGTGACGGCCCGTCATGCCTGCGATGGTCCGTCCTGCCATTTCGTCGCGAAGTTCAGAGAGTCGATTTCAGTACCCAATTTTCAGAATTCTAAGTGTTTTGGAACGAGACCCCCTCGACGGTCCGTCGTGCCCATGACGGTCCGTCGTGGGATCCGTCGTCTCAGCCAGTTTTTCAAGAAATAAAATCTGCTGCTCAAAACGACTAAACAGGTCGTTACAATTTCATAGAGTAAGTGATTTACCTTTTCAGATATAGAGAGAACATACTCTTTTACGTTACAACCAAAATAGTATTTTACAGCATCAAACATTGTAATGCTTAGAAATTGATCCTCAGCAGTGACATCAATCTTTAACCGATATATAAATCAAATTGGAAGTTTTAATCAATATGGCTCTAATTATTTTATAGCGATATAGTAAGCTCATTAGTTAATAATATTTTTTTTCATGCATCAAGAATAAGCAATATTTGTTCTTGGTTTTTTATGTAGTTTACCTCGCCTCATAATCAACATCGTCAGTTCTACAGTAGGTACAAGTTGCACTACTATTTATAACAGTAACTCGCTTGTAGCATTTGTTGCAAGCAGGATACCATGGGTCGGTGTTACTGTCAATGTCAGTAACCGTAGCGTTGAACTTATAGTACATGTCCTATACGTAAATTCAGTAAATCACGTAATTACATTTGTAATATATAATTGGAGTAAAAGATGAGTGTTGTATAGGAAAGTACCTTCACAATGGCAAGTGAACCATTTAAAATATTACTAATTTTCACTTGACGGGCTGTTTGCATTAGTCTGCTTGGCATTAGACTTACGTCGTCATTTCTGAAATTTTTGAGAAATGAATAAAAAATATTAATGATGTAGCATGTGGGTAGCCTCTAAATAAGTGTGATGAAACATGTATTAGTCACCATTTTTTGGAGATTGTTCGCTTTTTCAAATTGTGAATTTATAAGCAAACTACTAATAGGAGTTGTGGAAAGGACAAAATCCCCTATTTCGACAGGAGTAATTAAATCAGTGATACTTTTATGTACTTTGAAAATTGACTCAAATATATCAAGTGTGGAGATGTATACCTTGATAAATTGATGATTTTACATCACAAAAGGCAAGAACTGGTTTGTCACTTTCAAGGCTTTGTAACATTTGACCTTCGATTTCAGCAAAGTCTCCCCATAAAGTCATGACTTTTCGATCATACCTATACAAGTAACAAATTTTTTTTATGATAAATGTTTATTAACATGAAATATTTATATGTAGGATGCATAAAAAGTATATGTTACCTTTCGTTTGTAACGATTACTTCGTGTCTAATACTTCGTCCTTCTCCAGTTAGTGCTTTTACTGTATAGTAAAATACACACCATATCTATACAAAACAATGTGTTAAAAAACCTATTTTCTTAATGTATGGAACAACCAATAAACATTTAGTGAAATTTATCAAACAAACTTCCATTTGTGATTTTTTCGGCTTCCTCAAATGTAATAAATCTATTTGAAAATTGTTCGCTCTTAAAATGATTGTTGTCCTCAACGACCTCGGTGTTGTTCATAAATGCTAGTTCGAGCTCCTTATGTACGGATAAGAAGTTTGGTTTAGGTCCATTTAATTTTCCATTTATAATGTAGTAACTTTGATTAAGTTGAAAAGACTTGTTCCATACATGAACATCTTTGTTGAAAAGAGTGGTTTGTATTTTTGTACCCTGTGGTTAGGACCGTAATCATTAGAATTTCAAAAGAAGTCAACCTATTAAATAATGTATATAACAAAATATTAAAATAGAGTTACCTCTTCGTCGACTAATATCAGTTGCCAACGAATACCTTCACCATTTGCATTTTTATACTCTTTTGTTAAACTCCGTCGAATGACTAAGACTTTAATAATCCATTCTGTTGCATATTTCTTCAACTTGCTAATTGGTAGGCACTGGTTCTCGAGCTCTTCTAGACTTTTCATTGTATTGTTGTAGCATCTAGGATGTACTAATACAATATATATTTGTGACGTAATGCTATTTTTTTTATATAATTAGTGTTCTTTTGGTCTAATAATAAAGATGATCAAGAATGTAATATTCACGAAACATAAACTATTTTTCTTTTTAAATTTTAAAACCGAGCAACTTCAACTAACAATAGTATAAATATCACATTAATTGAAGCAAGTTCCAGGGTGGAGAAATGGTACCTATTCTTGTGTTTCCAAAAGCAAGAAACCTGCTAACATTATTAGAACATGAAGAGATGATAAATATAGATTCAAATAGAAGTAAATCAATAAAAATGTAACAAGTTACTATAACGGAAATATAGCAAACGTGTAGAATTCAAAATGGAAAAGTCCTTGGTGGACAATCTGTTTGCATGTTGTGGTAATAACTTTATTCTATAATACCTTAACTGGACGCAAATGTTGTGTTTTCATATAAAATATTTCAGAAAATCGTTGTCCACAAAATTACTTATAGGAAAATATTTTCTGTCCTATCAAACATGCCCTGGTTAATAGCTTCATATGAATAATTGTTTACAAAATTCATCACGCTACTTGTCCTAACCAGTTGAAATAATAAAATTAAAGATAAAAAAAAGTTTGAGTTACAGTCACTTACTATCTTGTGATCAGAATCTTATTATGAACTGCAGAAGAATTTTGGAGACTCGTATGCCTCTATTCTACCATGATAATTTTACATTTAGAGTAACTTTGGAAGTTTCTAGTAAGTTGTTATTCATTTTCTTCGAACGCTTTATGTATAAGTTTTGAACTATACCTCTAATGCTCTTATTGATATTTTCTTTTCTTAGATTCATGTACCAAATATTTCTTATTATTTGCATGTGTTATGTCGATCTATTCTATCTTTCACATGTACCAATTCACCGGTGACTATTTGTAGACATGAGGCTGAAAATGCTTGATTGAAACATCCATTAATTCCGTAAGAGTAAGTCTAAAAATTCATACTGTAGCATAGAAAATGTAATGAGAACATTCAGTTTTCTAAAGAACTAAGCACACCAACAACCATAACCTCTATAAGGTTATAAGTTAATAATTCCACAAAAAAAGAAAGTGACAAAACTGATTCTTGTAATAGCATAACCACCAACCTTACACAGGTTATTCCACTGATCATTTTGACTCGTTAAGTTAAATAGATAACATTTTGAAATATTTATTTTGACAAATTGTTTCTCAAGTATAAGACACTTAAAAATTAATACCTGCAAATAGTGTACCCTATCATTAAGCTTCAAAGTAATGCAGGCTAGAAGGATAAGTTCTTATGTTTTGTGACCACCAGTAGTAAAATATTATGGTAGCAGTAAGAAATCAACCCGTCAACCCATTTTCATATAACATCATCTAATAGTTATCAAGTAAAATTGATCGCAATGTTCAAGGAAATTAAGGGTGTACGTATATTTTTGATTAGCATCAAAACACTAAAGGTGTATATATATTTGCAATTAGCAGCAAAAGCAAAGCGTTAAGTTCATAAAAATAGATTTACCTTAACAAAGCCTCCTCGCCTATTGTCCCCTACAGCAAAGTAAAACACCTGCCACGTTTAAAAACTACAAACAACATTTAATAGATGTGAATGATTAAAAGTTTAAAAAAATAGTGAACAACATAAAAAGGAACAGAAGACGGCATAAACTCCAATATATATTTTTCATCACAGGTTGTTTATATCATCATGGATAAAACTATCTACTTGAGCACTACCAAGAAACTATTGAGGATGTGGTCTTGCACAAGGCATCCTTTCATATCATATCCATATCATAATCACACCGCTCATAAGTTATACAGAGTTTCTTAATAGTTTAGTACTATCAAATATCTCCAATAATTGCCTCAATAGTTCAAATCTCAAGTCGGGGATGAAGTTTTGGTTGAATAGGAAATCCAACCGAAGTTATAAAGAGAAGTGAAAAAAAATTATACTTGTCTATTTGAAATATCTGTATTGCAACCGCAGGCCTTGTGCAGCAATCACAACACTAAAGATTTGATATCCGTGTAAAGAAGATCAAGTTGTCCCTTGCGAAAAGCTTGATGCACTATCTCCCTTCAACCCTTTGAGCAAATGCAGCAAAAGAAAAGGAATTAGGAATATCCATAGACTGACACAATAATCTCCACAGTATAGGAACTATGAGATCACCCCATGGACGCCCTCGGCATCCAGGGATCACCGAACATATTAGCTGTCCACTCTCAGTTTCGGCAGTCTGGGTCGGAGAGCAATGAATCATTCATAAAACCAGGTCTTAAGACAAAAGAGTTGAGTGAAAAGTCAGAAGAAGTTGTCATTCATTTGATGAGAAATGAAAAAGAATATTGGAAACTCTCAATGTCAATGTCGACCCAGCAACCTTAGCCATCGATTAACACTTTAAGCACAATGAATTCCTTTACACCTCAAGATGACAAAAAAGGTAAGACAAGGTAACTTTCTTATAAGAGAAGCTAATATAATCTAGAACTGTTGGCCCTATGAAACAGACTTAAATATCTTTTTCCTTTACTAGGATTTCAGATTGAATTTGACAAAACCTCAGTAAAAACAATGTCAATTGTTGCTTTATCTCAGTATGTGAGTATCGCGTAAACTCTTTTTACTTATCAATACTTTCCTTGTAATGCACATCTCGACTGGTTTTTGGCTGGACAAATCTCGCAGGCTTGAAAACTTGAATTTCAATGATAATGGTGACATGTATTGTTGGTAATAAGCCTCATCAATATACTTGTATATGTCTGCAACAAGGCTAATAGTTTTACTATGCACCAAAAGCCTTCTCTTACTTTTACTCAAACTTGTAAAAGTAACTTACATCAGAAAGCAAATCTTCAAACTCAAAAGTTAAGAACACCACATGTGCACACAAATATTGAAAATAACATAAGACAGCATGACATAGTTTACTGTAATTAAAACGACGGATAAAAGAAGATATTTTAAAAAGATCTGCAGAAAATTGAGAAATATTCAATTTTGATGACCCATAACTGACTATGTGCCTGCCTACTATGGTCGTGGTAGATGTTATGGCAGTGGTAGAGGTTGGAATGATGGGGGCAACATAGGATATGGAGGTGGTGGCAGTAATGGCGCCTATGTGTATGGGAACATTGGTGCTGCTACAGGAAGGTCTGTGCCTGCCTGCTATAGTCGTCGTCGTGGTTATGGGAACAGTGGCAATGTCACCAAAAGGCTAGATGAACTCATATTTTGGAATTAAAATTCAGATGTGAAGACGGAAAAAACTACAATATATGTTTTTCATCACAGATTGCTCACTTTCGTTCATGATCACACTTCTGTTGAAAATTCACACTAAATATTATGCAACAAAAACAGACCACCAAAATTGAAAATTCACAGTAACTATTATGCAACAAAAACTAAGCACCAAAAGTATTTATCTGTATTTCATCCAGGCAGAGAAAAGAGAAAGAGTTTAATGGACAATAACATGTGATTCGAGATGTTTATACAGGTCAAGAGAGTATCTGAAAAGGTTTTGGAAAAAGGAAGATACAACACGACATTAATGAAAAAAACAAGAAGAGGTAGCACTGGATAAAATACAAATTTATATGATCCATCACAAACATTCTTTCAGGGAAATGTCAACACAAGCTTACATGGCTAAGATAAGCATCAAGATCAAGTTGGCAAAGTACAAAAAAAAAGTACTTGGGTGGAATAAGATATGACTGATAATCCAAAGAGGAGGGATTCTGGCAAGCTGTGCAATATGAGGGTGTTCCAGACTTAGAACAATATGGTAGATGAATGTAAGATTTTGCTGAAACGGGAGAAATTGATTATGAGTAAAATGAGCAATCATTTACTCACAAAATGAGAAAATTGCAAAAGAAACAGAACTACATTGTGTTTCTCTAGTTGAGAATAAATATAGAAGGCTCAAGGAAAGAACCAAAAAAAGGTGTTTGTGAAAATATACGCAAGACCATCTAGCAACCAGAAAAACAATCATAAAAAAAATTCAGTCAGCAAAAGAAAAGGTAACAGCCAACGCGTGCCAAGGCAGTTGTTGCCAATAAGCACACTCTTCAAACAATGTCTCTACATAACCTAGCTGCTCAAAACAATTAAATTAGGGCAGTCAGTAACTGGTGCTGCTACTGGAAGGTCTGTGCCTGCCTGCTATAGTCGTCGTCGTGGTTATGGGAACAATGGCAATGTCACCAAAAGGCTAGATGAACTCATATTTTGGAATTAAAATTCAGACGTGAAGACGGAAAAAACTACAATATATGTTTTTAATCATATATTGATCACCTTCGTTCATGATCACACTTCTGTTGAAAATTCACACTAACTATTATGCAACAAAAACAGACCACCAAAATTGAAAATTCACAGTAACTTTTATGCAACAAAAACAGAGCACCAAAAGTATTTACCTGTATTTCATCCAGCCAGAGAAAAGAGAAAGAATTTAATGGACAATAACATGTGATTCGAGACATTTATACAGATCAAGAGAGTATCTGAAAAGGTTTTGGAAAAAGGAATATAAAATTTCATAACAGTTGCAGAAGAGAAGTCGACACCAACTACAGCGACTGTTACAACGATGGGCGTTTCAAAACCATTAAATTAGGGCAGTCAGTAAATTAAATTTATATTAAATTAATATTAAAGTAATATTTTTAATAAATTAATATAAAAATAATAATGTAGGGTTAAAATGGTAAATCAACTTTGAGGTTAAGAAGTTCATTCTTATAATAATATATGATATATATATGAAGTGATGATTCTATGATATACCGTGGTTTCACGGTATAATTAATACTTTTTCCTTAAGTTTAGTGTGTCCAAAAACCTTTCTTGTGCTAATTCTTATATAAGTTTCTCTTTGTTTTGCAGGAAATCTGTCCAAAGCTGAATGCGGAGATTTTGAGCGAAGAAATGCAGAAGAGACCACCTACGGAGCTTATGACGGTCCGTCGTGCTTGCGACGGTCCGTAGGTGGCAGCGTAGTGCAGCTGCTGAAGGAAGATGGGGAAGTCTGACCAAGTGTGGGGTTCAAATCTTGTGACGGTCCGTCGTGGCTATGACGGTCCGTCCTGCAGTTCGTCATGGAGTTCAGAGAAGTAATCCCAGTACCCAGNTCAGTACCTAGATTCCAAGAGTTGAAGTGTTTTGAAACGAAAACCCTCGACGGACCGTTGTGCCTATGACGGTCCGTCATACTAGCCGTCGAGGGTGGTGAATAGAGCAGCAGAAGAAATTGCAAAAGTATGGGACGACGGATTCCATGACGGTCCGTTGTGACCATGACGGTCCGTCGCATGGTCCATCGACCCAGCCGCGTTTTGGCAGATTTCCAGCAAATAGAGTCCTTGTTTAATTAGGTTTTTATTTTTATAAATAGTTCGAAAAACCTCGTTTTTGAAGTTAGACACCTGATAATTAGACTCTTAGACTGTTAAAAATCCGTATTGGTAAACATTGTATTGTGAGATTCTTGATAATCATTAGACTTTTCGTGAGATTATTGATTACTTTGAGAATTCTTGCAAGTGATTTTTGGTGATTAATCAAGCAAACTTTTGGATTTTA
>NC_028639.1:35202680-35204268 GCF_001406875.1 Solanum pennellii | reverse complement strand
TTTTTCTCCATTTCTAAGGTATGTGTCTCTAAATTTATACTCATTTATCTTGCCTTTTTGTTTACTAGTTAGTATTTCGCTTAGTTCTTCGTAGTATGTTGTTTCCTTTATATGATTATGTCTAAAGCTAGGTTCAAAATGTTCGAATTTGCCATGTTGACAACCCTAGACATAGGTGCTTTTGCATTGCTAGTTTCCTAGGTAGTTGGGATAGACAAACGTAGGTCCAAAACAGTACAAGACCATATGGGTTCATCGGGGATGCATGGGGTACCCCCAGTTCTGTCACTGTTATTCAGAATGAGACCCCGATGACGGACCGTCGTACCCACGACGGACCGTCGTAGGGTCCGTTCCAAAAGCCCTAGCACCCTGTCCCAACGGACACATGTGACGGACCGTCGTCTTCACGACGGTCCGTCCTGCACAACCATTCCGGTTGTAAGAGACCCTATTTCTAAGGGTCTCTCAATTTTTTCCCAAGTGTTTCCCAACGGACACATGCGACGGACCGTCGTCTTCACGACGGTCCGTCCTGCACAACCGTTCCGGTTGTCAGAGACCCTGTTTCTAAGGGTCTCTCACTTTTTCTAAGTGTCCTTCAACGGACACATGTGACGGACCGTCATACCCACGACGGTCCGTCCTGCACGACCGTCATGATGGTCAGAGACCCCTCTACTAAGGGTCTCCATATTTTTTTTTAAGTGTCCTACGACGGACCGTCGTACCTGTGACGGTCCGTCCTGCATATACTGTCATGCTAGTCAGAGACTCTCCTTCAGGGTATATTTCGTATGGTTTTGCCTGTCTTGTTTGCCACTACTCATACTAATATTGATCCTTTACAGGAACTATATACTATGGCACCCAAGCAAGACCCCACCTACGCACGTGGGCGATCAAAGTCTGTCGCCCCGTCTGCCCGCATGGTCATCGGCTCTGATGATGAGCGTGACCCTGAGTACGTGCCCCCAGGCACTTCCGCCCCTTCCCGTGCTGCTTGTGCTCCCAGAGCCACACCCAAAAAGGTGGCGTCCGGCGTAGTCACTGCCTCCCAGTCTGATGAGGAGCGCACACTGACCGGCACACTCTCTGGGTCAGCCACAAATGAGGAAGAAGCGTCTGGCTCCTTAGGAGTATCCTGGTCCGAGGAAGCCTCTGGCTCTTCTGAGGTTCCCGCCACCGCTGCAGCGTCGGCCTCATCTGAGGAGGCTGACAGTTCAGACTCTACATCCGGCTCACCAGCTCAGGTCCCCACACCTGCCACTGACCAGCCCAACCGGTGGTGTGTCGACGGGCAGTTTCAAGTCTACTCCGACGCCAAGTTTCTGACTGACAAAGGAGTGATGACTCGAACACTCACCTTGGAGCGGCGGGTAATTACAGGGAGACTCCCAACGATGCCTGAGATCCACAATCTCTTCACCAGGCATCGCTTGAAGTGGACAGCACGTCCGTTGGGACGATACAGCGAAGAAATGGTCCGAGAGTTCTACGCATCCTACGTAGTGACTCTCCGATCACAGATCGATAGGCGGGCTGCCCCCACTAAACAGGCCCCATTGGAGCAGGTCCGAGTCCGGGG
>NC_028639.1:35172728-35202409 GCF_001406875.1 Solanum pennellii | reverse complement strand
GTCACTGCCTCTCCCCCACAGCTGCTGACAACATCATTACCTGGGATCGAGCAGTGTTGATGGCGGCGATGATAGCCGAATTCGAGGTAGACTTCGCAGGGCTTCTCCAAGCAGTCATGCACGAGAGGGCATTCAAGGTCACTACCACCTACCCCTTCCCGTGCATGATCTTTGCCCTTTGCAGGTCCGCAGGTGTGCCCATATGGCACATAGATCAGCTGAATACCCCGCAGGGCACCGTTGACGTCGGCCTCATCAGAGACGAGGCCAATGAGTTGGCCCCACACAGAGGGCCCCGTCAAGAGCTGCCCCCACTTGCTGATGATCTTGCTGATACAGTAGCCCAGGCCCGCACAGCTACACAAGCGTCCACTGACACTACCCCGGTCGAGTCTATCCTGGGTAGTAGCACAGCACCGAGCTCCTCTCGCACAGCCCCTCTACCGACACTGGTCCCGCTTGCAAGGGTCCAAAAACTAGAGGCACAAATGGCCACTCTTCTGCATCATATCCAGCCGTGGATGCAGAAGTCGATTACTGAGTCCGAAGAGCGCCTAGAGAGGAAAATGGTGCAATTTACAGAGCGGAAGATCGCTGAGGTTAACCAGCGCCTGGACGCCTTCGAGTTGAGAGTGCTAGCCCGACCAGCCCCTCTGGTGGATGTGTCGACTCTTCAAGCTGCAGTCGACAGTCTTCGTGCAGACATCAAAACGATCTTGGAGGGTAGGGTGCCGGAGTCTGAGGCCCCTTCTGTCGAGCCTGCTGAGGACACCGTGTTGGCGGCCCTTTTTGCTACTTCAGAAATTCCACCACCTCCCCCTCGAGAGAGTGCCAAGAGGCGTAGGGGTCGAGCAGAGGACGAGGCGCGAGCAAGGAAGAAGGAGCGCCGAGAGATGGAGGCTGCGCGGAGAGCCTCACTTGCTGAGGAGGCGGCGCACCAGATGAGAGCGTCAGAGTTAGCGGCTGGGGCGTCTAGCTCCCGCACTGTAGATATAGCTGGAGGCACTACTGATGGTGCGGTTGTTGCTGAGGACACCACTGAGGGTGTCCAGATTGCAGAGGACGTGGGTTCCGGGGAACCGGACCCACCATCTTGCTGATCGACGGCGCTTTGCGCCACAGGTTTGCTTCACCTACCACTCTAGTATTTAGATTTTTATGCATTGGGGACAATTGCATGCTTTTTTGTTGGGGGTGGGGTAAATGGATAGTGAGTGTTAGGGTGAAGTCTGAGTAGCCCAATTCACTATCCTCTTTTGGGGTTTTCTTGCCTGTGTTCTTTTTCCCCAAAAGACTGATTACTTTTTCTGTTGAACCGGCATGTTTATATCTTTTGTACATAGTTTAATTCTGGAGCATGATGGCTAAAATGATATCCTGATAAACTGGAAATTAATGCATGACTAGGCATAGTAACTGATAATTGTGTGGCTCTAAGCATGAAATAGAGTTACACCATTGCATTACCCTAAGTCTTAAATTCGAACTAGGTGTCTGACAATCTGGTATAGTGATGAGATGTCAAGTGAGTGTGAGGAAAATTTGAATAGTCCACTATTGGTACTGAGCTAGAACTTGCCTGGTTAGTCCTGCTAAAAGTAAGCTGTAATAGACAATTAGGAAAGGATCATAGGCCCTTATTCAATATAGCCCATTTCTAGCCTAAATAAAAGAAACCAAATGAAATTTATCCTTCTTTGATCCAAATGATTTGAGCTTAAATTAGACCTTTCTTTTTCACCCCAACTGATCTTTTCTGGGAACAATGTGTTGGCCCTGGTCCCTCCTTGGACATGTGCACCTCAGCTTATGCCAAAAGCATAAGTTGAGGGTGGCTAATGCAGTAAACAACCTTCGTTTTGGCCCTGACCCAACTTTGGGTATTGTGTACCTTGACTCATGGCAAAGCCATGAGTTGAGGGTGGCTATTATGAGGAATGCTCTGGAAAGTGGGGTTGAAAGAACAAAGAGAGAGAAAGAACAAAAGTAAAGTGACTCAAGAACCAGTTGAAAGAAAAGTGAAATAAAAAAAATACAATAAATACAAGCAAGAAAAGAAGAGAGTCACTTACACAAATGAAGAAAGAAGGGAAAATAGCAAGGTGAAAGAATATGAGAAACTGGGAGAGATAAAATGATAGAAAGTGGAAGGTTTAGCCGATATGTCAAGGAGGGCAAAAAGTCACTAAAGTATACCTAAATATACCCTACCTGACCCTGAGCCTATGTTACAAGCTAAGAAAGTCCTATCGTGATCCTAAGGGTTGTAAACCGAACTTAAGGCAGTGAAAATAAGGGCAAGCTTATGGCAATAGGTATGAATGAGTGTGACTTTGTTCTGAGAGCGAGTGTTGAAAAGTAATCCTTATACTCAAACTGAAATCATTGTGTGAAAAATGAGGATTTTGTTCTAAAGTGAGGAGACTAGTTGCAATACCGGAATTGTTAGCACCTCGGTGAGAAATTGAAGAGGATAGGTGTTAGTACATGGTGAGTCTGTGTCATGTTCTGATCCCACAAAATTCAAGCCTAATAGTGATCGCATGCATAGATTTTATGAGATTAATTGGGATTGATAGCCAAATGATTGCAAAGGATAAAACATGGATACTATTGTACAAAGATTGTGTAGTGAGTCATAGTGTGTCGCTTGAGGACAAACAATGAATTTAAGTTGAGGGTGTTGATATATTGTGGTTTCACGGTATAATTAATACTTTTCCCTTAAGTTTAGTGTGTCCAAAAGCCTTTTTTGTGCTAATTTTTATATAAGTTTCTCTTTGTTTTGCAGGAAATCTGTCCAAAGCTGAATGCGGAGATTTTGAGCAAAGAAATGCAGAAGAGACCACCTACGGAGCTTATGACGGTCCGTCGTGCTTGCGACGGTCCGTAGGTGGCAGCGTAGTGCAGCTGCTGAAGGAAGATGGGGAAGTCTGACCAAGTGTGGGGTTACGAAGCTTGTGACGGTCCGTCGTGGCTATGACGGTCCGTCCTACAGTTCGTCATGGAGTTTAGAGAAGTAATCCCAGTACCCAGATTCCAAGAGTTGAAGTGTTTTGAAACGAAGACCCTCGACGGACCGTTGTGCCTATGACAGTCCGGTTTACTAGCCGTCGAGGGTGGTGAAGAGAGCAGCAGAAGAAATTGCAAAAGTATGGGACGACGAAGTCCATGACGGTCCGTTGTGACCATGACGGTCCGTCGCGTGGTCCGTCGACCCAGCCGCGTTTTGGCAGATTTCCAGCAATTAGAATTCTTGTTTAATTAGGTTTTTGTTTTTTTATAAATAGTTCGAAAAACCTCGTTTTTGAGGTTAGACACCTGATAGTTAGACTCTTAGATTGTTAAAACTCCGTATTGGTAAACATTGTATTGTGAGATTCTTGATAATCATTAGACTTTTCGTGAGATTATTGATTACTTTGAGAATTCTTGCAAGTGATTTTTGGTGATTAATCAAGCAATCTTTTGGATTTTATTCTTTCTCATTGAAGTAAGTACATGAATTCTTATTTAATATATTTGAATATTGTGATTATGGCTATGAGTAACTAAACTCCATAACTAGGGTTGTGGGAACCATAGGCAAATAATGAGATAAACCCTAGCTAAAATAACAATTCTAGAATAGTGTCTTGCATGTATTAATAATTCTTTCGCTTAGAAGTCTTTTTAACGGATGATCAACGTTAGAACTCGCCTTAATGCTACTTGCCGGACCAAGGAGGTAGATAATAGGAAAAGAATTATTAACATAGATTTAGTGTAGACTATCTAATAGGCTAGTATTGATTGGTACGAGGTAATAACTTAGTCAAATATCGAATACGATGCTTAATATGAGGTAAAGATAAGGGTTAGGATAGCAACACACGTAGCCGGACCAAGGTGCGGAGTGAGATTTTCTAGATGCCGGACCAAGGATTTAGAAATACATAACTTATCACTTTGCATGCAAGATACTAGGAAAGAATTGTTATAGTTAGAATTATCAAGTTATGAACCTGTGGGGAACACGTAAACCCTAGTTACTTTGATTAATTGATTAAAATCCAACTTTCAAAGCTGTTAAGTGTCTCTTTCAATTTCGTTAGTTATTTTTACTCATTAGGAAATACAAACCCCCCTTTTTATGTTTTTACTTTCTAAGGAAGTCATCAACCGAACAATAGTAATAACAGGTTGAAGTTAAGTCTAGACTATTTTCCTCGTGGGAACGATCCCAACCTCACTAGTTGGGTTATTTACTTGACACGACCGCTTTACTTCTTATTTGAGAAGTAAGTTTGAGCGTATCATTCTAGCATACGGTTTCCGCTAAATTTACCTATGACAATGCGATGAATGATGAGTATGGGCTTGTATAAGACCTCAGAGAGGTCAAGTACGCCATGTTACTTCTAGGGGGTGCTCCCCGATCGTGACACATACTTAGTACATGTGGTTTGTGCTAACCCATATCTCTTTTATTTTATACACAAAGTGTAGGTTCAGGCCATTGAAGAGTTCTAGTCCTTTCTTGAAGAACTTGGAGTGTTATCCCCAAGTTGGTGAGTCCTCAAGTCCGAGAATGGAGATGCTAATTCTAGTGTCATATTACCTTATTCAAAGACTTTATTTTAATTCCTATTATATGACGTATTATAATGATGTAAGGGCTAAGTCCTATTTCTCTTACTCTTACATTTAGATGGTCATGTGAGACAATTATAGATTCTATTTTAACATATATGAAGTGAAGTTGAACTTCAAAAGAAAAGTTTTAATATTTTCCGCTTTTTATTCTATCTATGATGCGATGAGGTATGCTAAGGGATTGTCTAATGCCTCTTCGAGGATGAAGACATCGGTTACGGCTAGGGGGTGCTCTCTGGTCGTAAGAAGTAAGTCAGGACAAGAGTCCGCTCGAGGCCAGCAATGGTCTTCGAGTGCCAGTCCCGCCCAGAATGTAAGATTGGGGTGTGAAACTTAGTATCAGAGAACAGAGTTCAAGAGTCCTAGGGAGTGTATGAAGTCGTGTCTGTAGAGTCCTAGTTATCGGTGTGAAGTGTGCCACATCTATAATTAGGAGGCTACAACATTTAGGAATTCCTTCAATTCTTTTATACTCACTTCGTGTGTTAGAGTTCGTCTCGAAAAGTGTCTCTCTTATTCGTGCTTGCACGTGCTTTCAAATAACCATGCCTCCACAAAGAAAAGCAAGAGGTCATCCAGCTCGGAGGAACGTTGAGGAATAAGGGGTACCCAATGCACCTGAAGTGCAACCCCAGGGAGAAGTTACTAATGCTGAATTCAACAATTCCAAAATATGGCTCCCTCTCTTTTCATTCAAGCATTACATGACAGTCACACCCAAGAGTGATGTACTAAGTTCAAATCTAAAAATACTTTTCCATTGAGATACAACAATTGAATTACGCCAAGTTTCAACTACCATTCAGACCATCATATATTCATGTCATAACCAAGAGAAATTTTTGGTCACCCCAATAATTCTATATACTATGAGCATATAACCTCTATTTACTATCAAGTATCTATGTAACATATCCCACCAGTCTGTAGTCTTATCTAAAAATAGAAGTTTCAAGCACCTCAAAATCCTCCATAACCATGAATAACTGTAAGTCCATACTATTATGTATCCACAAGTCACCTATCATGATCTGAATAATTCAGCCCCCCATAACAACACCTAATCTTCCAAACATCACTAATTTTCACCTAATTAAAAACCCAATCTCATAGGAATTGCTGAAAAATCCCTAGTAAGTTTATACCGAACCATTTACAATCATAGTCATATTAGAATTTATATATGAACATCCATACATACTTCAACTTTGAACCAAGAGTCTATATGAGAGATCTTATTCCTTCACATCTTTTAAATTCTTCTTATGATGCAAATTTTAAATACCTTGAACTCTTCAATACACTATATTATTTTTCCTTTCACTGTCATGCTAACCAAACTTATCCATTGACCAACAACCCATAACATTTTATCTTATACTGTAAACCAAAACTTTTAAGTGAAACCATTCCTCAAGTCCTTTAGAAATCAAAAGTAACAAGTTCACGATCCAAACAATGCACAAGTCCTTGGAATTGCTCAATACACCACACCACTAATTATTTCTTACCCAATCGATTCATATATTGACTAAATCTCCTATCACGAATGTGGACTAACAATGAAGAACTAGAATTTTAATTCCAGTTGTGTAACTCAATCCCTTTATCTATCAATATTAACTCATACCTTGAATATTTTTATGAATTCACGTATCTTAGACAATAATCAATCGTCTCTCCATCGATCTTATCATATACTTCGTTAAAAATTCAACCATATGAACTACCAAACTCAAAACCATAATAAACTTATCAATAGAGTTGAATCAAACGTTTGTAGACTTCGTTTTTAAATCTTATCTAACAACTTTTAACTGATATGAATGACGTGCAACACTATCACATTAATGGGGAAAAACATATGGAACCACATGTTTCTGAACCCAATTCTCCACTCTTTCTAAAGATGCATCATTGGCCATTACAATTAGAGTAAAAATCATTGCTCTCGCTTCCTTCCGAAAACTACACTACATCCCATTAATTCTTTCCATTATGACTCTAACTTCTTTTAATTATATTCAAGTGACATCCCAACTTCTCATACACTACTAGAAATAAGCTATTTATCGACTACAAATCCCGATTAAAAATATGTAATTGGAAATCTGGACAATATTCCGATTACTTTAATCCGTACATTAAAATTTATATTATTTTAATTATTTTTACAAAAGTCTGACAATAATTTCGACTACTGAAGTCGTAAGTGTTATGAGATAAAGTCAACAAAATAATTGACTAGTGTTCCGTTTACTGTACTCAGCAACATCTTAAAATAATTAAAAAAATACTTTTACTTGGCAACTACTGTAATCAGCAGTTTTACTTTATGTTTTAATTAAATATTAATTTAATTTTTCAATTAAAGTAAAGTAATAGTGAAGGTCCATAATTCAATCCTAGGCCTCAACATTTTACTTTATAAATACTTTTTTAGTTAGTAAATTCTAACCCATATATTATAAAATTGTTTTAAAAAGAGAAAAATGACTAGTGTTCCGTTAAATAGTAGTAGTAATAGTATTATGACACATTCTTTCATGAACGTTAATTAAAAAAGAAATCTTAATTATAAAAGATAAAATTACTCTAAAGGTAAAGTAATAGTAATAGACCTATTTTTTCACTCACTACCGTCTCTAAAGCTACTATGTGAACTCTTGTTACAACGAGTCTTTTTACTTTGGTTGAGGACAAATTGTTTTCAGATTCTAAAAGCAAATCGTTTCCAGAATCGTTTGAAAGAGGTAATGTAAACTCTTCCCCTTTTTGGATTTCAATTTGGTTGAGATATTGTAAAGTCGATCTTGTTCTTTAGGGTTTATATTTGATTGAGGTAGTGTAAACTCTATCACTCTTTAGTGTGTAATTTTGCTCGAGTAACTTTCCAAGGGAATTTTGTTGCGTTTGAACTATGAAATTGTAAACTCTATTATTGCTCACTTAATTACTCTTTAGTTTGAATTAGAAAATTATTTCAAAAATACATTTAGTGGTTGTAACATATGAATGAAGGCCATTTTCTTGAGTTTGTTATGGTTTCTCATTGTTGTTATTTCTCTTTGCGTGAAAATATATCCTTGAGCTTGGAATATTTATTAGTTCCCTGAAGTTTCAGTTTGATTTATATATTACATAGGTTGTAGATTCAGCATTCAAGAGACAAAGAGTAGTAGTAGTGACAAAAAGGCACTTGAAGAAGAAGCAAGAAAATATGATAGATAGAGGTGACATATGTGTCTCCTTAGTCCTACCTTTGAGTGTAAGTATTCTGTATATTCCATGGAATAGGGGGGAATTATTTTTTTGTGGTTTTAGTTTTAGCGATTATTATATTTTGAGCATAGCAAGTTTCTCAATGAGTTTTAAGAAAGATTGGAGTTGTGGCGAGGAGGAAATGACTTTGAATAATCAAAGTATTTTATACAGCTCATAGGATCAAATTCTTATGTTACTTAGCTTACTTTATTATTCGCATCAGGTGGTAAAAACTGATCCAAAAATAATACTCACAAAAAAATAGCAAACCACAACCTTAGATACTTGTAAGACCTCATTACAATACAAAATTCATTTAACCAACAATATTTATTATATAGTTGCATCTCAATCACAATTCATTACGAACTCTTATTACCATCATGCTCAGTTAGCTCTTATCATCACCACGATTCATACTTTTCATCAATATGACACCTTAAACCAAATTATCTTAATCAAATCCAATGTATGAACCCACTTTTACATGCACTTTTTATTAAAATTTTCATTTACCTTGATAAAAGTATACTTCTTGGGACTTCCCTTACCCATAAGTTTGTCATTCTGGTATTTATCGATTCTCTTGGGCCTGAAGATGAAATCACCGGTCCTTATTTAAAACCCTCGGCATTAACTTCACAACCTAAGAACATTAGAATTGTACCAAAGATCGACCACTAAAATCTTCTTTATAAGAAATGTTTTAATTCAATTGTCTATAGTAAAAAATTAATTGGCTTCTCAAATATGAATGCAACATCAAATCTCATTATACGAGCATGTGATACAATTGATAACTCCATAAGTGTTTAGTATTCACATTTGCAATCGACGTATCCATTTTCATATAACACTAGTACCACATCGTGAAAGTTCGTTCGTTCCATCACTAGAACACATAATACCTACCGAGACTTCTACCCATTAAGTAACTATAATACACTATAAAATTTGTTCAGTCTATCACCCAAATCAATATACATTCCTTCGTAGATCAGGTCCATAACAAGAGTTACATGGTCCATATCTCTAACCTAGTAAGAATTGGTACCATTGTGTCGTATCATGGCCCTAATATAGACTCAATTTATGAATGATTCTGACCTCAATTGGCGCAACATCATTCTCATCATTCTCCAGGCTATCCATACATGTTATCACAACTTTACTAATTGTAGTTCCCAAAGTTACATGTCCATCATTTATCCATCTTTTTAATCATTCAACTTACAATTGTTAAACCACTCTATGTATTGTATATACCACATAAGTACTATTATCTTTGCTAGGGTAACTAACCTAACTCAACCCCTTTAAATATGATAACACATCTTTTTCATAAGTATATTACTGTCACCTTAATACCATCTCTAACCATCTAACCAATACACAACACACCAACTACACACATGAGGAATCACACATGATTCATCATTGTAAGTGAGAGCGAATGAAATGAATTGATACAAATTAGAACAAACAGAAGATGCACGATAGAGATTCAAGAAGTGAAGAAGATTCCTAAAAATCATTATTCTCTCGAAGATAAGTACAAACATCTATGTACAGAACCTCGAGACTCTACTTAGACTCAATATGTGTAAACGTATGATTTACGAACCTTAGGCTCTAATATCATTTTGTCATGATCCAAAAATGGATGTGATGGCTCTCGTTTTATCACACAAAGACAAGTCAGTCTAAAACTCAATCGTAATAAGAAAATACAGAAATTTTATAATCAACTCAAAAAATACTCCCAAAATCTAGTTGTCACGTATACAAGCCTCTATAGTATTACTATTAATTCAAAAGAAAAATACAAATTTCATATGACATTGTTTCTAGAATTAGAGCAAGATCATAAATAGGAGTAAGAAAGTCCACTGAAATGACAAGCAGTTACCTCACAAACCTCCACAAGAAGCTTTATACAAGGAAAAGATAAAACATCACAAAGGTCCGGACTAGTAACCGATAAAAAATATAGAAGCAAGGGGTGAATACCAAACCACACGGTACTTAACAAGTAAACTTCTAAACACAAACTAAGGAAATAGAATATGTGTACGCCTTACACCCCATCTGAACCTCCACACTACAACCTGCAAAAAACTAGTCCAACCTAACAATTCACATTTTACATAACACACAACTCAACAACAACACTCTTACAAATTACATCTCCTCAAAAACAAACTCAACATTCATCAATCACAACTTCCACCGAAAGGTATTAAGAATATGAGCAACACAAGATCAAGTTCATCAATGATAAAAATGTGCAATGCAATGAAATGCAAATGTCAAGTATAGTGATGCATGTATGACCTAACGATACACACCCATTGTATCTCAGTTCGGGATCCATGGGGGACTTAGCTGTCCATGCATCCATCGCGATGCATCACACGTCCCTCGATAATAGCATCCATTGCGACGCTATACGTCCCTCGATATATAGTATCAGTCGTACCGCGCAACACGTCCCTCAAAATGGTACATCCTATTTAGTTTTTTATTATTTCTCAATTCACATTATACTTGTCACTATCATGTATCAATACAATGAAAATGACATGTTCACAGTGATGAGAAGATGATAATTTTCATAACATTGCGGAATTCACAGCAACACAATTGTGATACAACACTGATAATGAATCAATAAGACTTTCAAAATCATTCTCAACACATTACGCACCAATAATTAATCACATTGCCTTTTATTACTCCATTTTCATCGTTAGAATTATTTAACATGGACAAGTCAACCCATCACAAAGTCTCATTACTCCCCAATACATACCACAAGAAAATACACGACTATTTGTGCTTAAAAAGGTTTTACAATGTCACGACCCGGATTATGGAATTTGAATCACAACTGGCGTTGTTGACCTCTTAGAGGTCGCAGACAAGCCTCATCTTGCATTCATCACATTCATATGGTTATTTTTAGCGAAAAATTTAAAAATTTTAAACGTATGAAGTATACATAGACTTCATATAGTTATTTTACGAATTCATCATATACTAAGCTCAACATAAATATAACAACCATCTATCATAAGAATCAATTTGAAATAGAATAAAAATATATCATAAATACGTTTGCCAAACACGACCTTATTACAAAAGCTTCGAAATAAAAATATGAAAGAAACGCTAGGGACAACATCCACTAGCTTTTTCTAAAACTAAGTCTAGACTAAAACTGCAGCATCCTCGAAATCAAGAGGACCTACCAAATGGTCTGGAGAAACGCTGATGTTCAACTCATTGCAAGAGTCGTCAATTTGTCCATTAACCTGCATCTATAAAATAGTAAATAGTAGGGGTTAGTACACCACTTGTACTAAGTATAGGTGTATGCACACATACACATAAGGCTATGTATGATCAAAGAAAGCTCTTTCTAAACAACATACTATTTCTGGAAAGCCTAGTCACTAGACTTTCCAAAATCGTTAGTTGTGAATTGTGGTATGAATATGATGTATTTTAATGCATTCAAAGCACACAACTCATTTTCAATATGATTACAAGACATTAGTATCATCAACATAATTTTAGAACAACTCGGGCGAAGATTTGAGATTTTTGATCCTCTTAGGCCGAGATCTCCGCTTTGTACAATTAGATTATTTTTCAGTCTTTTTATTCTTCTTGTTGTGTAATTCAATAATTCTTTTGGTCCTATGTTTTACTTACAAGTTCAATGATTCATTGTAGTCCCATACCCACAATGAATCGATGTAAGAAATCCAAGGACTAAGGAATGATTTTCCTACCTTATAGTGAGTCATTCTTTAAACTATATATTCATTACCTTTCATAAGCAATTCTCTACTGATCATGCCATTGATTTCATTACGTTCATGTTTTATATATTATACATTTCATATAAACGTGACTTTGGAATCGTTGATGTAGCATAAGACATCTCAAGTGAGGCCCAACATATGGGACCTCAACCTGAGGGACTTCTTTAGCAAATACAGAGTCTGCTTCATTCGTTCATTCGTTCATTCGTACTTCACATTATTCATTTCATTCATTTGTAGTCTGATGTAAACACCAGCTATACCTAGGATGAAGTCTAAGACTCTCATCGGGATCATGAAGTGCAATGACAAAGAATGACCTAATGTCATTACTTGAATCTGATTTCACCTCCTGATTGTCTTGCACAAACACCTTCAGTATCGTTCATTTCATTATCTTTCATACTTTAAGTCTGGCCTCATTCTTTCTTTGGGAACTTTAACCTTAACCGATATAGATCATGTGAGCATCATGAAATCCAGTGTCTTCCCCACATCGAAAAGAGGTGGAATCACCGGCCAAAGTGACCCGTACATGCTACCGTATATAGGGAGTCGAACCTTGCTAGATCCCCACATTGGCAGTATAGGTTCAAAGACTAGGAGATATAAGGAGACTCATACCCGGCATGCCGGACAGTCTAATCTCATAAGAGTTACATGAACCTCCGTCCTTCCCGAAGGAAGGCATCACCGCTCATAGCTAGCCTATCGTTGCTCAGTATAAAGTTCCATCACATTCAACTCATACATCATGGAAGCTGTCTTCTAGCATGAGGGCATCATTGCTCATTAGATGATTTCTCATCTGATCATTAGTTTTAAGTGTGAGTTGTCCTTACACTTACATATAGAGTATGATTGAGACTTGTCTCTTGATATTCAACACTTTCTTAGGTGAGTACTTTTAGTGACCTTTACTTAGGCTTGGTTGAGACTTGTCTCACCATTCATCTTAGCCTCTTATCATGTTGTCACCATTTTTATAGAATCATAGATTAATATAATTGCTCACCTCATTACGTGAATGTTCATTTTTTTTATTATCTTCTAGTGTTGACTCAAGCATTATGGAGGCTTCCTTCTAGATTGAGATTTACTTACTCTATTGATGACTGGTCATCCTTTATTTACATTGATGAAACGTGAATTTTCCTTACATATCATCCTTTGGTGTTAATGAGACTGGCTCTCACATCCTAACACGTTCATACGTGAGTATTCTTTTAAAATAGTAGCTTAGGTGTAAATGAGACTTGTCTCACTTTCTTTAACACCCTCATTCTGGTCACTTACTTACTTTACACCCCTTTAATTATGTTATAACTCACGTTACTTACTTACTTTAGTGTAGTAGATTCATATCATCGTTTATGGACGATGAGCCACTTTATTCAATGAGTTTCATGAGTTTATATGTCATTCTCTTAGAGCATGTTGGGAGTTGTCCCAATTAGTGGCATGCCCTTGATTATGGGTTCATTGAATTAGTTTAGAAGTGCTTATATTATCATTTGATACTCTAACTACACAATATTGGCATATGATTAGTAATGGCCTCAACCTTTGAATATTAAACTACATAACCATTTTTGTTGGCATGTGCCAAAATTTTGCGTATGTTCATATTTAAATTTAATATGTATGAACCATTAGCCAATCTTTTAATTATCTAACAAAATATTATAGCCATTTACATGCATCACTTTTAGACAATGTATCGTTAGCCATTTTATTGGCATACGATTAGTATTGGTATAAACAATTGGACATAGATTTCATAACCATATTTGTTGGCATAAGCCAATTTTCATGTTCAACATGCTTAAGTTTTTATAGATTATACATTAGCCAATCTTTTAATTATCTAACAAAATATTATAGCCATTTACATGCATCCCTTTTAGACAATGTATCGTTAGCCCTTTTATTGGCATACGATTAGTATTGGTATAAACAATTGGACATAGATTTCATAACCATATTTGTTGGCATAAGCCAATTTTCATGTTCAACATGCTTAAGTTTTTATAGATTATACATTAGCCAATCTTTTAATTATCTAACAAAATATTATAGCCATTTACATGCATCCCTTTTAGACAATGTATCGTTAGCCCTTTTATTGGCATACGATTAGTATTGGTATAAACAATTGGACATAGATTTCATAACCATATTTGTTGGCATAAGCCAATTTTCATGTTCAACATGCTTAAGTTTTTATAGATTATACATTAGCCAATCTTTTAATTATCTAACAAAATATTATAGCCATTTACATGCATCCCTTTTAGACAATGTATCGTTAGCCCTTTTATTGGCATACGATTAGTATTGGTATAAACAATTGGACATAGATTTCATAACCATATTTGTTGGCATAAGCCAATTTTCATGTTCAACATGCTTAAGTTTTTATAGATTATACATTAGCCAATCTTTTAATTATCTAACAAAATATTATAGCCATTTACATGCATCCCTTTTAGACAATGTATCGTTAGCCCTTTTATTGGCATACGATTAGTATTGGTATAAACAATTGGACATAGATTTCATAACCATATTTGTTGGCATAAGCCAATTTTCATGTTCAACATGCTTAAGTTTTTATAGATTATACATTAGCCAATCTTTTAATTATCTAACAAAATATTATAGCCATTTACATGCATCCCTTTTAGACAATGTATCGTTAGCCCTTTTATTGGCATACGATTAGTATTGGTATAAACAATTGGACATAGATTTCATAACCATATTTGTTGGCATAAGCCAATTTTCATGTTCAACATGCTTAAGTTTTTATAGATTATACATTAGCCAATCTTTTAATTATCTAACAAAATATTATAGCCATTTACATGCATCCCTTTTAGACAATGTATCGTTAGCCCTTTTATTGGCATACGATTAGTATTGGTATAAACAATTGGACATAGATTTCATAACCATATTTGTTGGCATAAGCCAATTTTCATGTTCAACATGCTTAAGTTTTTATAGATTATACATTAGCCAATCTTTTAATTATCTAACAAAATATTATAGCCATTTACATGCATCCCTTTTAGACAATGTATCGTTAGCCCTTTTATTGGCATACGATTAGTATTGGTATAAACAATTGGACATAGATTTCATAACCATATTTGTTGGCATAAGCCAATTTTCATGTTCAACATGCTTAAGTTTTTATAGATTATACATTAGCCAATCTTTTAATTATCTAACAAAATATTATAGCCATTTACATGCATCCCTTTTAGACAATGTATCGTTAGCCCTTTTATTGGCATACGATTAGTATTGGTATAAACAATTGGACATAGATTTCATAACCATATTTGTTGGCATAAGCCAATTTTCATGTTCAACATGCTTAAGTTTTTATAGATTATACATTAGCCAATCTTTTAATTATCTAACAAAATATTATAGCCATTTACATGCATCCCTTTTAGACAATGTATCGTTAGCCCTTTTATTGGCATACGATTAGTATTGGTATAAACAATTGGACATAGATTTCATAACCATATTTGTTGGCATAAGCCAATTTTCATGTTCAACATGCTTAAGTTTTTATAGATTATACATTAGCCAATCTTTTGGTTATTTAACATAATATTATAGTCATTTACATGCATCACTTTTAGACAATGTATCGTTAGCCATTTTATTGGCATACGATTAGTATTGGTATAAACAATTGGGCATAGATTTCATAACCATATTTGTTGGCATAAGCCAATTTTCATGTTCAACATGCTTAAGTTTTTATAGATTATACATTAGCCAATCTTTTGGTTATTTAACATAATATTATAGTCATTTACATGCATCACTTTTAGACAATGTATCATTAGCCATTTTATTGGCATACGATTAGTATTGGCATAAACAATTGGGCATAGATTTCATAACCATATTTGTTGGCATAAGCCAATTTTCATGTTCAACATGCTTAGTTTTTATACATTATACATTACCCAATCTTTTAGTCATTTAACATACTATTATAGCCATTTACATGCATCACTTTTAGACAATGCATCGTTAGACATTTTATTGGCATACAATTAGTATTGGCATAAACAATTGGGCATAGATTTCATAACCATATTTGTTGGCATAAGCCAATTTTCATGTTCAACATGCTTAAGTTTTTATACATTATACATTAGCCAATCTTTTAGTTATTTAACATAATATTATAGTCAATTCCCTACAACTTGTTTGACAATGTAGTGTTAGCCAATTTATTGGCATAAGATTAGTATTGGCATAAGCAATTGGCTATAGATTTCATAACTGTTTTGTTGGCATAAGCAAAAGTTACATTCAATCATGCTCCATTTGGGATACATTATTCATTAAACAATCTTTTACTTATTTAGAGATAACATTATAGCCAATTCCCATTTAAATTTTAAACAATGTTTTTATCAGCCCTTTTATTGACATAAGGCAAACATTCACTCAAATTATGATTTCACGGAGATCTTTTTAGCTAACCTTACAACATAACTTTAGGCATAACGTCTTTTTAACATCTTGGACAGCATCATATTAGTATTTCATGAATATATCATCTTTATAATGTCATAATAACAGCAAGTATGCACAACAGGCCGTAACATCTTCATACATAACATTTTCGGACATATCTTTAACATAGTATCATTCTTTTAATTCACATAATAACACTTAGCATCAAACGAGTCCAATTAATAGGTTCATTCAATCATTATTTAATCAAAAATTGTACACATTAAGATCATCCAGAACCACATATCAACAACATGATTTCTAACCTATTCAACATTGAAATCGTAACAAGCATACTAGGGAAAGGAGTTCGACAAGAACGATAGGAAACAACCCTAGTTATTAAGATCTTTGAATCATTCGAAAGAAATTTCTCTTGGAGAAAGAAGTCCAGGAGAGAAATCCATACCTTTTTTAGAACTTAATCTACGAAGACCACCTTGAACGTAACCTTGAAGAAACCTTGAAATCGTCCTAGAAAAATAGTTAAGTTTTCTGCCTTTTTCTTGCGTTCGTTGCTTACTGTTTTTGCGTCCTTTTTGTCTATGAGTTTGAACGTGATTTTTAGGTTTAAGAACTGATCTTGACTCATTCTACTTAGATTTTAATAAGTTAATTAAATAAATTAATTAACTAATTACTAAAAAGTCCCTCCTAGATTGACTAAAAATAGGAAAACACAATACTTGGTTAAAATCTAAAATTTTTCCTAAGAATTTAGTTTTGACCCTCTAAATAAATTAATTAAATGGATAATTTAATTTATAGAGGTACCTAGGGTAACTATTAAAGTGCCCCTAAATTATTGGAACAAAAATTAACCCTTTTGGACGATCCTAGGTTAAGTACTAGGATGTTTCTTGAGTGGTACTAGGTTAGTGTAAGAATTTTGGTTTGACCCCTTTAATTTAATTAATTAAATGTATAATTTAATTAATTAAGTGACCTAGGGTAATTACTAAAGTACCCTTAAGTCGTTATAACCATAACTAATCCTTTGAATCATCCTAGGTTAGGTACTAGGTTGTCTTTTTTTTGTTTTAATCGAAATCTGGATATTGCTTTGTGATTTCAATTTTGCCCCTTTAAATTAATTAATTAAGTTGCTAAATTAATTAATTAAGTAGCCTAGGGTAATTACTAAAGTACCCTTAAGTCGTTAGGATCTTAACTAACTCGTTGGACCATCCTAGGTTAGGTTCTAGGTTGTCCCTTTCTTGTCTTAACCGAAATATGAAAATTTCCTTTTTATTTTCGGTTTTAGACCTTTTAAATTTATTAATTAATTTGCTAAATTAATTAATTATGTAACCTAGGGGAATTACTAAAGTACCCCTAAGTTGTTAGGACCATAACTAACCTTTTGGATCATCCTAGGTTAGGTACTAGGTTGTCTCTTTAACTAGTACTAGGTTAGTGTCAACTCGGTTTTGGTCCTAAGTTGTCGGGTGCACTAATGGGTCCAATTCGGTTAGCCCTAGGTTATTTAGTTATTTAAGGCAGTAGGTTAGAGTCTAGAATTGGTCGGGAGGTTAGGCCCCACATGAAGTGGTGTCTTGTGCACATTTTTCCCCATAACTACCCAAATCAAATTCGATTAGGGTGGTCCCCTCTTTTGGCAGCTTCTTCACATGTCATGCACATGTGCTTGCACATGGGTTGGTTGCACTTTCCTAACTAACTATTATTCATGGTTCATTTGGGAATGTTTACTTATTTGTCCCAAGGATCCTCACTTATGTCCCTGGGTACTGTTTAATCTACATGATCCTTTTAAATGGTCATGTGTTATGGTACTAGGTTGACACTTGGATGCCTAGTAGTTCATGTGATTTGTAAAGACGACTTTTTAATTAGCTTAGGGTCTTCATTTCAGGTACATTCATTACACAAACTCATAGATACTTGAAAATTTGGCTAATACTCTCTAAGCCAACATTTTCTACTATGCCCATAATTTTCTAATATGCCCAATATTTCTAAATATTGGGCATTGGGATGCGTATTTACACGTGATACACATTCTTAAGAACCTATTGGGCCTTTCATTAAACGTATGATTTTCCCGAATGTTACATACAATTTCACTTGCCTCAATCAATCAATAATTCACTCCGAAACTTGAGCTTTCCCCTTTCGTTGAACTTCCAACTCAAAGCAATCTATACAAATAAATTACCATAATAAAGTTTGAAACTAACCACACAACTCTATAATCAAGTTTCTAAATTTCAAGGTTAGGGTTAAGTCCCAATTTTTCAAATAGCATAACTCTAATGATACTCATATAATATAATACTCTTATATTTCGTTATCTATCTTAATCTTTCTTCTATTCCGTAAATATACCCTAAGATTAAAATTCCAATCCACATCTCGACTACAATAATTTTTAAGAAGACAACTATAACCCACCATGCATGAAATTTCACTAATTAAATATGTTACCTCGATGTTCCCTATTTTCGTTCCAAAATAGATACTTATAATAAAGAGAAAAATGTAGTACCCACAATAATGATATTATAAAAACCATACAGTGGCACCCCTTTTGCCCTTTACAAACTCATCCTTTAAAATCAATAGTATGACTTCGAACTTAATTTTTATCTGCCCTCTTTAATAGTTTGTCATAATTCAATGATGACTTCCACAAATTCTTGTTTCCTAACCCTAAAGGAATAACCACATACATAATACATTAGGATATTAACTCTACTGTCAACAATTTATTATTATAAATAATGGCAAAAAGATGTAAAATATGTATAAATAAGGTTTATCATGAGTGATTCTTACCCAAAAATTCATATATGAAGGAATCGGCTCCTGTCTGCGTATTTGTGCTCCCCACTGTAGAAATCTTTATGGGCTTATGAATTAAATGTAGTAACCTCAGTTTACTACTAATTTATTCTTTTATATGGGTAAGTGGTATAAGGTATTTAATAAAATATGGGTTTGGCTCACTAACCACTTATTAAAATTTACTTCCTAATTAAATAACCGTAGTTAAACGAGTAATTCAAAATTTTCTAACCAACTTCACAAACTAATCCAAAATAACTAGGACAACTATCGAGAAGGGTTAAACAAAAATTTCCAAAAATGACTTGTTGGGTCATTACATTTCTAGGCAATGAAATTTATCAAGAATTACTTGCTAAGTCAAATGACTGATTTCTTGTAGTGATTGTTTGGTGCCTTTAGTAGAAAAAGATGTATTTATAGTAATTTTAATGATGCTATTCAAGATATGAAACTTTGTAGAGTACAATTGTAACGATGTAGATAGTTGCATTTTCAATTATAAAATTATATTTTTGATAGGCTTCACTATGTTTTCCTATACATTCTATGATGTGATGACTTTTCTTAATCTATTTGATTAAAAAATTATTTTTGGTCATTTCCAATTTCATTATTGAAACATCCAAGACTCTCCTCATATTTGCATTCTCCATTTATGTTTGATCTAGTCCAGCTTTTAGACTTATGTGCTCTAAATAAGTATTTTTTAATCGGCATGTTTATATGTGATTCGATCCATTCATTTATGGATATTATTTGTGTAATTAGTCTTTTTCAACCCCTTGATAAAAAATTTGTCTCCACGCCATTATTTATAAGATTTAAAACTTTAAGGTCAAAAATAGACTTTGTGTGATAATTGAAAAATAATGTATACTTCTTATATTATCGAAATTTCAAATTTAGGAAAAAATAATTCGAGAGTCATAGATATATAATATGTGCAATAAGAAATCAACCCCCTTTTGCTAAGATAAAGGGAAGAATATAATTCTTTCATCTCAGCTAGATGGATATATTTTGTCAAAGTAAGAAAAAGAAAAATAAAGAAAAAATTTCCCTGATACTTTTGATGCAACAACAAAAGAAATGAAGGCAACTAAAGAATTAGATATTCAATAACTATGAGAATTTGAAACAAAATTCAAGAAATCAAAGGATTAGTTTTTAGTACATGTTTGTATCAAATCTCATTTCTCACCATCCCTGCAAAATAAGGATAATGGTAAACTTTTATACAAGAAATCAATATTTTAAAAAAATTGAAATTGTTCTTTTAGTTAAATCATAATTAAATTATTTACATAATATATCAATAATATTATATTCCAAAGAAAAATTCAACTTCAAGAAAAATTTAAAGAAACAGAAAGTAATAGAACGCCCCCAAGGTTGGAACAATGCTACTCTATCCACGCTCTCTGCTATTCCTGCATATGCTATGCAACTCAATTTCCTACCTTCTTAAGCACTCCAACACATTGATCTCTTGCAACGCAATTTTCTCTGGGGTTCTACCATGGAAAAGAAAAAGTTTTATCTTCTTAACTGAAAAGTGGTCACCACACCAAAGCACTCGGGTGGTCTTGGCATTCCTCAACTACTTGAAAAAAATTATGCCGTCCTTATTCATTTCCACAAGAACCTCTTTCATAACCTTTACTCACTTTGGTCCACAGTATTGCGAGTAAATGTAAATCCTCCACCCACCTGACTTCCCACCGTCTCCCTCCCATAACCTCTAAACCTTATCATTCTTACTTCTGGAAAAGTCTTACAAAAACAACCTCTTTAATTCGCTCAGGTACAACCTGGAACATTGCCACTGGTCACCTCATTCTCCTTTGGAGTGAAAATGGATTCAACCACACCTTTCCTGGCGCAAACTAATATTGGCCCCCTCTTGCCCCATGAATTCGATCTACCCCTCTCTTCCTTTCTCGATCATAATGTTTGATGCTTCGACTGCTGCTCCTTTTGAGTTACCACCCTCTGTTACTTCTATTATTCTCTGCACTATCTCCCACCCACACATCCACTAGGGACCATCTTACTGGCTCCCCACTCTCTGAGGTAATTTCACTACAGCTTCAACTTATCAGCTCTACGTGAAACATTATACTTTTGTTCCTACTTTCCCTACTATCCATTGGATTTAGACTCTTCCTATACTCCCTAAGCTCAAAATTTTCCTCTGCTCCACCTCCATTCTCATCTTCCTACACGCTCTCTCCTTACTTCCCGTCGACTCCTCCCTTGCGCCTTATGCCCTTTCTGTCGCGCTACTGACGAAGATATCTTTCATATTTGTCTTAATTTCCCTCCGGCAAAACATATCTGTACTTATTTTAACATTCATACACCTACCGCAAACCATCTTAAGTATTTTAAACAAGCTTGCACTACGACCAATTTCTCCCTGCTCACCCCTTCCTTTGACGTTGCTTTTGCTACCCTCATCCCGTATATTCATTGGAATCTATGGCTTAATCGTAACCATAATGTCTTTAACAACCATCATGACTTTGTTTCCCCACGCAAGCTCCTCTTTGATATCTCTGAATGTACTGCCTTGGCTGCTCCCACCGCTTATACAGCCACCCATCATTCCTGCTCGCCTACTAGCTGGTCTAGTCCACCCTTGCATTCCTTTAAATTTGAATGTAGACGGCGCCGCAGACCCCGAAAATATTGCTGGAGGCACTGCACGTGTCTTTTGCAATGTTGAAGCTGCTTGGGTGCTTGGCTACACCCAACCCCTTCATCGCACTGAGGTGGTTCACCAGAACTTCTTGGCCTATACCATGGACTGCTCCTTGTGAAATGTCATCATTTCACCCCTATAGTTATCGAAATAGATTCATAGGTACTGCTTGATATATTTAAAGATTTATGAGAAGTGAAGAAGAATATGAAGAAGCAAAAGAGTAGAGAAAGAATATTTTTTTATTCGAAAAAACATAGTCTGATTACATTGTGGAGTTCCTTTTTATAGTAATTGTGATCTCTTGATCACACTTAGTTATTCTAATAGAATTATAACTAATTGTAACTAACTTAACTAATTAATGGAAGTAAGTTAGTTACACTATAACAGTGATCTAGGAACATGTATAAGGACCAAGTTCACACATTTGTCTCTGATTCATTCTTCTCATTCTCAACTCTCCCCCTCAAGCTAGGAAGTGAGAAGATGTTCAGAACTCCTAGCTTGGAGCTGAGATGTTGCAGTTTTACTTTTGTAAGCCCTTTCGTAAGCAAATCAGTTGGTTGATCTTGTGTAAGAATGTACTTGGTAGATACTAACCCTTGTGTGATTTTTTCTCTTATAAAGTGGCAATCAATTTGAATGTGCTTTGTTCTTTCATGATAAAATAGATTGGATGCAAGTTGCTTAGTAGATTTTCTATCAGTATGTATGTTGATAGGTAGTGAAACTTCAATGCCAAGCTCCTCCATTAACCTTTCAGCCATACAATCTCTGTTACAGTGGTAACAATGCTCCTGTATTCAGCTTCAGCTGAGCTTCTAGAGACATTTGTTTGTTTCTTTGACTTCCATGAGACTAGAGACCCTCCATACTGAATAAAGTAACCAGTTATTGACCTTTTTGTTAGAGGACAGGAGGCCCAATATGCATTACAATAAGCAGTGATAGTATTATTTGAATAGCTGGGCAGTAGTAGACCTTGTCCTAGTTGGTTTTTCACATATCTCACAATCCTTAATGCTGCAGTCATATGTGACTTCTTAGGTTGTTGTAGGAATTGACTGAGGTTTGAACCCCATAGGATATATCAGGTCTTGTCATAGTTAAATAAAGTAGTTTGCGAACTATCCTTTGATAAGCTCCTTGATCAGTGAGTGGATCAGGTTCTGTTACTTGTGTCTCTGCATCATACTGTTTGATAGTCAATTTTGAGTTGGTATCAATTGGAGTACCAGCTGGTTTAGCTGCACTTAGACTAGTTTCAGAGATTAACTCTAGTGCATACTTCCTTTGATGCATTAAAATGCCTTATTTTGATCTAGCAAATTCAATACCTAAGAAGTACTTTAACTCTCCCAAGTCTTTCATTTTGAAGGATTGTTTCAATTGATCTTTTGTTTCTTCAATAAGAAGTAGACTACTTCTAGTGATCAACATATCATCCATATAAATGAGAACCAGTACCATGACTTCTGCTGCCTTTTGATGAATAAGGAGTGATCATATTCACTTTGTTTGAACTCAAATATTAGTAATGTTTGAGAGAGTTTTGCACTACATTGTCTTGGGGCTGGTTTCAACCCATAGAGGGATTTAGCGGGTCTACACACTTCATTCTCCCCTGACTTTTAAATCCCTAAGGAAGGTCCATATAAATCTCATCATTTAAGTTCCCTTGTAGAAAAGTATTAAACACATCCTTTTGATGTATATGCCAGTTCCTTTGAGCTGCAATAGTTAGTACTATTCTCACAGTTTTCATCATCACCACTGGACTGAATGTTTATTTGTAATCAATACCTTATTTTTGGGTATAACCTTTTCGCTACTAGCCTTGCCTTGTACCTATCTATTTCTCTTGTGCTTTTATATTTAATCTTATATATACACTTGCAACCTATAGGCACCTTTCCCTTTGGAAGAGTAACTACTTTCCAAGTATGATTATTTTGTAGAGCATCAATCTCAGATTACATTGCCTCAGCCCACTTAGGATTAGAAACAGTTTCATTGTAGCTTGTAGGTTCTGTATTGGCAGGTTTCTTAGAGAAATATATTTGATAAGAATGATTAACCTGATTATATGAGAGGTATTTGTCCAAAGATTATGGAGTACGTTGAGCATGAAGAGATATAAAATCTTTCATCCATAATGGTGGTTTCTTTCCCCTTTCAGATCTTCTAATTCCTTATTGTATCGCCAATGAAGCAGGTACAGAGACCTTATTTCTATTTGGTTCAGGATTGTTGGTTCCTGCAGGTATCTCCTCAGATGAACATGTTCTCTCAAACTGCAATTGATTAGCAATAGGCAATTGATGTAGAGTGACAGAAGCTGGTTGTCCATCATTTAAGCTAGTGATATTGAACAAAGGTGTATGTTGTTGACTTTGTGTTCTGAGAGAAAACATATCTTCCTTGAATATCACATCTATGTGTACAAAGAAAACATGAGAAATTATATCATATAATAAGTAACCTTTTGAGTAGTTGCATAGCCTAAATGAACAGTCATTCTAGACCTACTCTTCAGTTTATCAGGTTATTGCAAAGTCTTAGCAAAACACAAACATCCTAATACTCTTAGATGTGGCTTTGTAGGTGCCTTTCCAAACAACTTTGCAAATGGGGTGTTATTGTTAATAACAGAACTAGAAAGTCTATTAATATATACAACAGCTTGAACACATAAACCCCAAAATTTAGTAGGTATGTTTCCTTGAAACCTAATAGCTCTTGTAAGCTCAAGAATGTGTCTATGCTTCCTTTCAGCCACACCATTTTGCTGAGGAGTATACGCACAAGAAGTTTGATGTACAATGCCTAAAGAAGTAAACATGTTTGAGCACACATTATTCAAGAATTCTGTACCATTATCTGATCTTATGCACTTTATAGTTTTGTCAAATTGGGTTTTAACATGAACTAGAAACTGTTTAATAATAGTTTACACATCAGACATAAGTTTTAACAAGAATATCCATGTATATCTAGACATGTCATCTACAACAGTAAGGAAATGTTTGTTACCCATCATGAGTGGGAGTCTTATAAGGACCCCATATATCCACATGAACTAATTCAAAACATGCAGAACTTTTAGAAGTGATAACTGTGAAAGGTATTCTTGTTTGCTTAGCACAAGGACAAACAGTGCATTTGTTGATTGTTTCAGTCATACTACTTAAATCTAAAGACAACATTTTCTTTAATACTGAACTAGATACATGCCCACATCTTCTATGCCACAAGTCTATATCTAGTTTAGAGTCTATTTTCAATAAAGGAACGGAAAAACTAGCTGCAATATTGACATCTCTTGAACTTGTATTTCTTTGTAATATGTAAAGTCCTCCATCTTATTTACTAATCATCTTCACCCTCCCATGTGAGAGATCCTGAAATATACAAAAGTTAGGGAAAAAATTAGTAGAACAATGCAGTTCCTTAGTAAGTTTAGACACTGATAAAAGATTAAATTGGAATTGTGGTACTTGAAAAACTACAGTGACTACATCATTGTTAGGTAGAACACTTGAACCAATAAATTAAACTAAGGAAACATCTCCATTTGGTAAATGCACTTTCTTTGGTTTATCAACCTTGAAAATAGTGGACTTGTTTAAAGAACTCAGATTAGCCACCATGTGATTAGTGACACCTGTATCAATAATCCAACACGGAGTAGAACTATTATTGACAGTAGAGTTGAAACAAGTGTTTGTACCTTCTTAATTACCTACTACATTAGCTGAATGAAATTGTTTTGAATCTTTGTTTAGAAACTGAAGCAATTGATAAATTGACCCTTTGTTAGATGACATGGTTCTAATTGATTGTTCCCTTCATTTGAAGACTGCATATAGTCATTTGCAGTAAGTTTAGCAGAGTGGCCTGTAGTTAGATGTTTGTGATGAACCCGTTCTTCAGACCCAATACCTCCTTCCATCATTGCATCATATGCATTCTTAGGCTCCCTCTTCTTGAATTTGAAATCTTGAGGATACCCTATTAACTTGTAGCACTTATCTCTAGTGTGTTTCTTAAGCTTGCAATAATCACAATACAAATTTCCGTTCTTCTTGAACTTTTGAGTACCACCATTTCTTGAGTACATAGCTAACTCATACGTTTGTTGAACAGAATTTGGATTAGACCCTAATATACATGTTGTAGCTACTACTGATTTTTGACTCTCATCATACATAACCATTGAATACGGTTGATTTATTGATGGAAGACGGCTTATTAAAATGATCTGAGACCTTGCTTGTAGGTAGGATCCGTTTAACCCCATAAGGAACTGAAACAGTTTGAGTTTCTGCAGATGTACTATATATTCTTTTGATTTATCGCATTCACACGTGGGATTAGGCACCACAGCCTTAAATTCCTCCCACAATTCTTTCAATTTTGAAAATACACTAACACCGAACTTGTTCCTTGGGTTATAGTGGCAATCTCTTGATGCAGATTGAAAGTTTTTGACCCATCTATTTTGTTAAATCGTTCATACATATCCTCCCAAATATTTTTAGCACATGTTGCATACATGATACTTCCAAGAAGACCTTTATCTACAGAATTCAAAAGCCATGACAATACCACAGCATTAGATACATTCTAATCCTGAGAATTTATCTTTTGGACATGAACCATCTACCAACCCTATTTTGTTTTTTCCTAACAGGGCTACTTTCATCAATCTATGCCACATAGAATAATTTTCAGAACCACTTAATTGAAACAAAATAACTTGATTGCCACTTACATTAGATGAATGAAAAAACAGTGGATGATTGTAATCAATTGCTGAATTCGAATTTCCACTTCCAGATCCTGAATTTGATTCTGCGTCAGGACCAAAAATCACTGTATTTGAGTCATTCGTCATTGCGTTATTTGCACAATTGTGATCGATCAATCTTAACGGAATTGTTGATTGATTTATTCAACTAGGCATACCAATAGATTGTGCTCTGATACCATGAAGATTTGTGAGCAGTGAAGAACAAGATGAAGAAGAAGAAGAGTAGAGAAAGAACATTTTGTTATTCCAAAAAACATAGTCTGATTACATTGTGGAGTTCCTTTTTATAGTAATTGTGATCTCTTGATCACACTTAGTTATTCTAACAGAATTATAACTAATTGTAACTAACTTAACTAATTAATGAAAGTAAGTTAGTTATACTATAACAGTGATTTAGGGAACATGTATAAGAACCAGGTTCACACATTTGTCTCTAGTTCATTTTTCTCATTCTCAACACTGTTCTGTTCCAATAATCCAAAATATCTCACTATTTTATCTACCTGTAGGGACCTGTTGGTTGAGTTACTGGACACTGAACTTCGCCATATCTAAAGACTGCAAATAATTTGGCAGATGCATTGGCGAAGCATGGCAAATCCTTAGCTTACTCTTTAGCTTATAATATTATCACATATGTATCCCCTTCATTTTTTTTCCTATGCAACTAGTACTTAAATAAACAGGATGCCCGTATCCTGTTGTGGTTTCTTTCCTACTATGTGCTCTCTTTTCTATATGTGAAAAATGCATGTTTTAGCAAGAAAAAAAAGAAGTCTACCATAGTGCATGTGGGCAATGGACATACACTACGTATTTTGCTTACAATACTTGATCTTTTCTTCTAAATAGATAAACTGCATAAATTAATAGTAAGGTATTTTTTAATAATTATGATTCTCTTATTATTTTCTAAAAATTGATTTGCATCTCAAAATAGCTTTTACATCATAACATTATTTATACTTATAAAATCATGCTAGGATTTCTATTTCAATGAATTTCTCTAATTATATTTGTAATTATTTTAAACTATTAATATAATTTTGCAATTATGTTATTATATTATTATATTATATTATAAATTAAAATTTAAAGCTTTTAGAGCCTCTAAATAGTAGTGTTCATCAGTTAGATTTGAATCGGTTATTGGTCAAAATTAAAATCAAACCAATTTAATTGGTTTTTAAATTATCAAATCCATACTAACACAAATACACAACACATTTATTGGTTTGGTTGTTATCAATTTCAGTTTGATTTGGTTCAGTTATTAACCATACACAAAATCTGGAAAAAATATTTTTTTAAAAGAGGAAGAAAAAGAAAAATATTTCATAAAAACGAAAAAAATAATTAGAACAACTAACATTACAGAACTTTAATTCACTAAATTTACTGTGAATATAACTTCAAAATTCACCATTTTATCCTAGAAGCAAGACACAATGAAATTCCTAATCCATACCAAAAATTGTAATTGAGACTCACATGCATGAAATAAATAAGATAAATATTTTCTTCTTGAATGTTTCTGCTTTCGTAGATAAATTATTCATAAAATTTGTTGAAAACATATAGAACGTCCTTAAATTTGTTAAACAGTAATACATTATCGTAATCAAATATATTTATATAATTTATTTTCTTCAATTTTTTTTAATAAAACAAAAATCAAACTATACTAAGGATTTTTTAAGGAAATCAGACCCAAAATAAAATCAATTTATTTAAACTATTTGATTTGATTTTTAGAGTTGAATAGATTTTAATTTCAGTCATAAATACCAACCTCTAAAGTTAGGTGTTACATTGGGCTTTAGAGAAAACACCTCATTTTAAAACATTCATATTATCTGGTTCAAATTCTCGATTTCTGAAATTATTATTTATTATCCATAAAAAATGCCAAGTAGGACAATCGTCCACGTGTGGCAAATGTGAACCTACCATCAACTCCATATACATGTCAGTACAAGACCTCTGTCAATTTGTAAGAAAGAAAGAAAGAAAATGGCAGCAAAATCACCAGTTTTACACTGTACATCATGTGCTTGGGAATTTGGATCCAATTTCAGTCCTATAAAGGGGCTTAATTTTCAGTTAAAAAGTAGAAGAACCAAAGCTGGAAATGGTGTTTGTTTGGTTGTATCTGCTACTGGTAAAAATTCTGAACAGAGCAATGAGTCTGGTGTTGTTAATTGGAGCAGATTTTATCTCAATTTCACTGGATTTCCTTTCCCTCTTGGCCCTTTCCTCAATAGACAAACCATTAGAACTGAGGTAAAATTAGGTTCTTTCATTTTTGATAGTTATAATACATAAACATGTCTTTTTAACTTCAATTTTAATTAAGTATACATTTAAACATATGTAAATTAGACAATTGTACACATATATGTATGTAGGATGTGAATTTTCATAGGAGGCACTTGTTCAATTTTGTACATGTTTAAATGTTTGTGTGTATACATCCAAAGTTCAAGTGAAAAATCAGATTTATGCACTAGGCATTTTAGATATCTTTGTTGAGAATATAATTGGACTAATAAAAGTGTGCTCCTTATAACAGTTCAAATTCTAGATGAAATGATTACACACTTATTTGAGTAGGCAGAGGTTCTAGGATCGAATCTAACCACCATCATTATCAAATATAATTTCCTCATGCTTGACCAATCATGTGGCAATGAGACTTGAACGCACGACCATGTTGTGAATTATATGACCATCATATTAAATATTTTAAGTGTTTTTTTTTCGTTTTCCACCCGGTGTTCAGTACCCTCATTAGAGTCCGACTACATCCGAATTTATGCCGAAAATCCCGCATTGGGAGGTAAAATGCTCCCTAACAAAGGCGACTCCCTACCCAAGGAGACTCGATTTCGACATGTCTTGGTAATTAAGGATGAAGGAGCACTTACCATTCTACCATAACCCTCGTTGGTGTGTTTATGTAATGTTAAATCTGCGACAGTGAAGATGGTAATTAAGTCTTGAATTTATTTAAACATTATTTATGAGTAAGAAACTTTAATATCTTGAAAAACAACAACAAATA
>NC_028639.1:35169997-35172593 GCF_001406875.1 Solanum pennellii | reverse complement strand
TATAAGATATATACACACCCAGTGTACTCCCAAAAAGTGGTCTAGGGAAGGGTAAAATATATGCATACCTTACCACTATCGTGGACTTTAGCAAGCAACTTTTTCTTGCTTTTATAATTATTAGCTTGTAAATTGGGTAATTGTTGGATATAGCTCAATGTTACATGCAACTAGAATTCAGAGAGTGAGCGCTCCTGTATTTTGCTACTAACAGTATTATATCATTAGTATCTCAGGCTGTGAAAGACACCATATGGTTATTTGAGCAAGAGCAAGCACTCGGATTCAGCAGTGTTTCAACAAACATCAGAATGACGGTCATCAAACTTAAATCTGGTGAATTGTGGGTTCATGCTCCAATTGCTCCAACCAAAGAGTGTATTCAGGTAACTCAGAAGACATCATTCATAGTTAATTATCATGTTTTCATTAAATAATATTGGATCCATTCGGATTTCCTATGTATATAAATGAGCTTAAATGGAGCAACAAAGACAAGTAAGATCAATTCATATAACCAACCCCAGTTTGCTGGCTTAGTTATTAATTGCTGTATTTCAAGGATTAAAATGATATTATGAGTTTAAATAGTGCCTACTATTAGTAAAACTTGGCTTTACTCATGCATGTTCTTATTGTTCAAATATTGATGTTTACAACTGTGTCATGTGTGCAGCTCGTGAAAGAGTTGGGATGTCCTGTGAAATATATTGTCCTACCTACATTTGCATATGAGCACAAAATATTTGTTGGTCCATTTTCGAGAAAGTTCCCAAAGGCTCAAGTATGGGTGGCACCAAGGCAATGGAGTTGGCCTTTAAACCTGCCTCTTGAGTTTTTTGGGATTTTCCGTGCAAAAACACTGAAAGATGCAGATATGTCAACACCATGGGCTGATGATATTGAGCAAAAGGTTTTGAGCTCTCCCGAAGTTGGTATGTAATAATATAATAGATTCTTCTCTAGTTTGATCACTGAATTTTTTCACTATAACTGTGAAGTAGTTGTATCTTGTGTTTCAAATCTGATGGAAACATTTTCCTATTGGTTTAAGGAATTGGACCATATGTTGAGGTGGCATTCTATCATAAAAAGTCGAGGACACTGCTTGTGACAGATGCTGTAATATTTGTCCCAACTACACCACCTGAGTGCATTAGTAAGGAGTCCTTATTAGCATCTGCAAAAAATGGTTTGGCTGTTAAATTACTTAGTAAAGGAAAAGAAGTTCCAGAAGAAGCTGTCATTGACAACAAAATCAATAGACAAAAAGGTTAGTCCTCGAAGCTGATGAACCGTTGCTTCTCAAAACAAAATCTTTAGTTCTTTGCATTTGTTTTTCAGGATGGGAGAGGATGGTTCTTCAGATTCTGTTTCTAGGTCCATCAAACCTTCTGGAGCCAAATGCTAGCTTTGCTCAGATGTCACAAAAGCTAATTGTTTCACCAATTGTAAAAACATTGGTTTTTAGCAAAGTTCCTGAAAAGGTAAAGTCACCTTCTACCTTCTTCCATTTTGCATTATGTGTCGGTGTTTGGCTAGTTAGAAAGAAGGGAAGATTTTCATCACCTACAAAAATACCATTAGAACTTGTGTTCTTTAAACATGTCAATGGATTGTTATAAAAACATAAAATAGATATTTTGAGATTAAAAAATTTTCAAATATAGGAAGGGAAGGTGTTAATCTTTTTTTAACAGGTTAAAAGCGGAAGAGTATATCATGTAATAGAATAGAGGGAGTATTACAGTACATCTTGGTTTATCAAGCAACAATGTGCTAATATCTGGAAGAACCAAACCAACCACTCATAGAGTCGAGAAATAACTCTCTTTTTTGCTATCTCAAAACTATCCTTTAGTTTACATCACTAATCAGAATAGGAACATAATCAGTTTCACTGGTGATGAGAAATGGATGGAATCATTTAAAAAAAAATGAGATCAGATGTTTATAAGTTCCTTCCAAGTGGACCAACACCCAAAGAATTAAAGGAGAAGGGCTGCGAGTTACACAAAGCTCACATTTTCTCTATTATGCACATACATATTAACAGAAATTTAGGATCAAATGGCACCATATTTCATGGTATCCTTTTCTTGTTGGAAAAAATGTTTGATTTTGAGTCTTTTCCCTTTATTCTAAAGAAATATTCTTGTTTATTCCTTCAAAACTTCAGGTTAGAGACTGGATTGACAGTATTGTTCGAGATTGGAAATTCAAGAGAATTATCCCTGCTCATTTCGCTGCTCCAATAAACACAAGCAGCTCGGATTTGTTAGCAGCCTTTGGGTTTCTTGACGATCTCTTGGGTGAGCGCTATGTGACTCGGCCTTCTCTCTCGCTTTTCTTCACTTCACTCTTAGGAAAGGCTGCTAGCTATTTTCCTCCAGATGACATGAGGACCCTATCATCCCTGGATCACTTCTTAGTGTCTGTGGGAGCAGTGAAAAAAACTGTCTCAGGTCGCAAAAGATGACATGATTACCCATGTATACTCATTACTAGTACTGGAAATTAAATGATTTAGCAAAGGATTTTACACTCACAGAAATTGTAAACATAGATTAATAGTAATCAAAAGAATATATATATA
>NC_028639.1:35112687-35169346 GCF_001406875.1 Solanum pennellii | reverse complement strand
TTGAGTTTGAAGCCCCAGTATAACGCCGTTAACTAGCAATACATCTTAATCTAAATGAAAAATAGCAAAACCATAGCAGTTTTTGAGATAACATAATGCCAAGATAATAAGCTAAAAACTGCATGAGTAACTATATAATACATCCCAATTTATATTCTGAAACAATTGTTGAAGTCAATTGCCCAAGAGACACAAGGTACTGCAGCTGAGCTGCAGCTCAAATATTCTGCTGGTTATTATCTTCATCACCAGTTGCATCTTCGAAGTCCAAGCCTACAATCCTCATCTTGCCAATGTTAACTGCAAGAATGTGGCAGATAAGATCAGGCGGCTAGAAAGAAATTACTACCATGTGTCAGTAAGACAAGTTTAGCATCCAATTTCACAAATAAAACAACATCGGGACATGGTTAATTGTCTGAGTCCCCTTTCGATTGAGGAAAGATGGCGTAAGTAGCGTCTGGATGTAATCTGGTCAAACTAACTTAAGTAGTGTCTGGATGTAATCTGGTCAAACTAACTTCCTGAGTACAAAGAAAGTTGCCTGGATGACATTTCTTGATTCTTAATCAAAACCAACGCTGCTAACCTTCATATCTACTTAGAAGTCCATGGGACTTTATGCTGAAGGTCTTGATTTAGCAGGAGGCAGCAATAAGAAAATTTGTCAAAAGATGCCAAAGGATCAGGAAGAGCTGAAGGAAAGATGGATATAAGTTTTGGACATACAACTCAAGGGCAGTAGCATTTTTATGATATCAAGAAAAGAATAACTGTGACATTAAGAGATGTTTATCCGTGGAATGGCAGTTGAATACGTCTTCCATTCTTACATGCTGCATATCTCATTATGTTGCTCTGATTCAAAAATACTGTCAGGTGTTAAACCAAGGAAGCAGGCTGATATAACCACACATGTGGTAGGCTTAACTAAGTTTGTTAGAAGGCAGTTAAAAGTTAGTTAGGCATCTAAACTAACTGCTAAGAGAATCTTCTAGATGAGCTACTGTAAAGCATGTGTATAAATAGTCCATATCATGTAACTTGTATGCGAAGATGAATTCAATGAGAATTCAGATTTCTTCAAAGGCAGTTTTCAAGTTGTTCTTAACCCAGGCACATCTCCATTCCCAATAATCTCCATGAAAAGACTATCATGATCCCCGTGTCCAAATATGTTCTCGCAGGGCCGGAAGGAGCGCACGCCAAGTTAGATAGAGCAAAGGGAGGTCCTGTCAAGTCGGTCCGCTAACGCCTTCTTCCTCTATATTGTTCTTCTTCCTCTGTTCAAGAACTTAGGAATTCTTCATTAATGAAAGTTAACATCAGGTATGTGTCAGATCCTCTAAAGGTTATGTATTTTTGAAGGATCCGGCACGAATGATGAGTTAATTGAGGTAAACATTTGAAAAGCCTCTTTCCCTTCTTTGTGTTCAGCTTATCTGGAAATAAAAAGTGCAGTTGGTACAATTTAAACAGCTGCGGGAGCAACAACATAGAAACACACCGAAGTCATGAAATCCACTAGTCCAAAATTTGTTTGATATCCATATAAGATTACTAGAGAAAGCAAACATCATTATCAGGGAAATATTACTATTGGAAAGAGATTTTCATAAATGTAAAATGATGGCAATAGGGTAACATACCAACAGCATCTGTCCCAGCTAATTTGGGCATGAATTTGTTGATATGGTCCTCAGCTTCTTTACCTCCTTTCAGTGTCTCACACTCGAAAGAAACAAGAATCTTGTGCTTCTGTTCCTTCTCGTCAAGCATATTGACAACATCATCATCCCATCTTGTGGCAAAACCAATTAGGAACGTGTTAGGGAGAGAATCCTTAAACTCATATAACCGGTATTTTTGCCATATGTTTGACCATCATTTTCAAGTAAGTAAATATGCTTCTTCAGATCAAAGCAAGAAAGATATTCAATCTGTTTTGGTACAGAGAAACCATAGAACTTTAGAAGTTGGATGCAATAGATAGTCAGGAAAACCTCATAATTTTTCATACAAGTACGAAACCGTTGAGATTAAATTAAGAAGTTCCATTTTGTAAACACTCTTCAAAGTAATTTTAAGACTACTCCTCACTCACCCATGGGCATGTTGAACATTCTGAATCCTAGCAGCATCATGTCCTCTGCACTCCACAATAACATCCCTTTCTCTTTTTCTCTGTGATAAATTACAATAAACTGTCTAAGCTAACTATGACAAGAGTTAATTTCTCAGAAAATTGGAAATGTTGAGTGAAAATAGAACCTCTTACATTGTAGTCAATGATTGTAAGTTTCACCAAACGGTAATCCTCACCCCTACTGCATTCCCTTTCACAAACCATCTCTTCCAACAAGGACAAATAGAGCAGCAAGTTAATTCCAGAAAAGGAAAAAATGCAAAAAATTAGTAGTAACTTTTTACCAGTTCCATGTATGCCATAACAGATAGAATGAGGAAGGTGAATAAAATGACCGGAAATAGACCCGTTATCTATTAGTGCTACTGAAGCAACGCCTTCCATAACTTTTCCTTCCATTTCTTTTTCAGCTGCGGGTCTTCAAAAATTTGTTATTTCATATAGAATGACATCTGCATATATATATATACACATATATATACAAAGAAACATCTTACCCATTACTACTGATGCTACTGTGAGAGATGGCGACAAGTGCGGCTAGCCGGAGCGGTGGAAGGAAGGCTTTTCGTGGGCCTTAGCCGGAGCGGTGGAACAAAGGCTTTTCGTGGGCGAACAAAGGCTTTTGGTTGATAAAGGGGACCATATAACAGTGCCAAACTTACCTAAATATTACCATTTTAATGCGTATTACATTAAACAATTTTTATAAATTATTAATACAAGTTTATCGATCATATTTTAATATAATGTGTCAATCTCTTATCAAACAAGCATAATATATTTTAAATAGCTATATATATATATATATATATATAAACAATTCACTTTTAATGCATATTACATATTTATTATAGTATTGATAAGTATTGGTATAAATGTGTTAATGGATAAATAAAGTATTGCTAAAATCAATAATTATTTATCAAACAGAAAATTAAGCAAATACTCCATAAAAGCAAAATAATTACAAATGTATATTCTTTTGAATTCAGGACCCTACTAAATAATTACACTATATACACACCAACTAATTTCGCTTAGTTGATGCTACATCAGTATCATATTGTAAGTCTGATAATTTCGCTTAATTGATACTAAATCAGTATCGTATATTGTATTGGTATTATTAAGGTTGATAATTTCAGATAATTGATATTATATATATACTGCATTGGTATCATCAAGGTTTATTTTTTAAAAAATTACTTATTAGTAAATGATCCTATAAGAGTATATATATATATATATATATATATATACTAATTTTAGTATCAAGCTAAACGAAATTATCAACTTTAATGATACCAATACAATGTATGATACTGATTTAGTAGTTAAGCAAAAATTTTCAATATTAATGATATCAATACAATATATAATATTAATTTATTATTAGTTAAGCGAAAATTGTCAACCTTGAAGTGGAGGATATGAGTTGTTATTATTTATGAGAGCATGAGTACTTCAAGAAATATTGGTTTGGGGCATAAAATTGTAATTATTTTAAATTTTATCACTCATTTATGTAGTTTCCCCTTTATTAAAAGGTATTCATCCAAGTAATTTTTTCTATAATAGTTGTGTCACGATTCAGACCGTTATGATTGGAACCCACACTAACCCACCGATGGGAGAACCATTACTACAACTCAAACTAAACAACTCAACCAAAAACTAAGGTATTTAAAGATACGAAAGCAGGTTCAAATGTCAAGAAAAGGAAACAGGGAGTTTCCATAAATTTCATCAGAAGTCTAACAACCAAATGCAGAAATAATGTCTAGAACCTGAAAGTTAATGTAGCAAAACTCTATCAAGGATCATAAGTTTAAGGAGATGGTTACAACCCAAATTAAATAACAGAAAAACTAAAGTACTAATCTAACTTCGAATAAGATGGACGGAGCAAAAGGAGAACTCATGGCAACCTGGAAGAACTGGCTCACATGAATTCGATTGGTCCCTTATCTTCTAGATGAGATCTGTCAGTAGCTGTCTAAAGATGTTCTGTACTCAACAAAGAAGGAGAAAGTGCAGCATTAGTACACAACCATAGTGTATTGGTAGGATCACACGACTATCCCAATAATGAAACATATATATGTCATTACAACATAATAAACATGTGTACACCGAACATATATAATATTAATTATCACTTACGAATAACGTAAAATTTCACAATCTCAAGATATACAAATATGCAACACATTGGTCCTCTCACGGCACCCATACCCAAACTGTTAGTGTATCGGTACGTGGTATCCGATCCAAGTTAGTGTGCCAGACGTGACACCCGATCCCATATATGCGTCAGAACGTGACACCTGATCCAAATTAGTATGTCGGAATGTAACACCCGATCCATTTCAAGAAGCCACAATCACAATCACAATCACAATGTACATTCTCATATTCATACAATCAAGTCATGATTCATGGCATACAATTATTTAATCATCATTTACAATTAGCCACAATCACAATCACAATGTACATTCTCATTTGATTTTTTGTTCTTACTAAGCATCTTTTGCTCTCACGAGAATCAATTTATATAGCAGTAATTTCATCAAAGAAGATTATAATTTTGCAGGTCTTAATTAATAGTTCGGTATATTTATATCGACTCTAAAGAGCAATAGTCAATTTGCTCTACAGTTCAGAGGTCGATAATTCAAGAACTCAAATACTCGACCAACATTACTCCTAGGAGCTTCCAAGTAAATATTAGTTTTCATTTCCAGCATTTTTTTTCATTTGAAAAAACATTCCTGTAGCTGCAATGCTTCTTTAGGTCTACATGCATGCAACACATATTCATAAATCAGTAAACCTTTACTATACAGAGTCTCAAAATTCTCCATCAATCATGTAGTGTCTGTTTAAATTTATATGTTCCCTCTGCATATTAATTCACCAACAACCTTTATGCAAATCTAAATACATAGATAAGGCAAGAATCTTGGGTCGTTTTGGTTGTTTATTAATCTTCTTAAGTTTGTAATCGTGTATCAAAAAGTGTTTTTTTGGGTGTGTTTTCTTTATTATGAGAGACTGTTTTCGAACCCAATGATATTGGATAAGTAAATTTTGAAGAAAAAAATAAAAATTCATAGCCTCTGTCCTTGATTCTGATTTGTTTAATACATGATTTATGTATAAGCTTTTTCATGTTCTCATTGTTTTATTCTTTGTAACTCTGGGCTTAACAGAGTAATTTCTTTTTGATGACCCTGGGGATCGTGGCAATGCCATCATCTCCCTTGGAATGCACACACTGTAGAACGACATCGGGCGTGGCATGCCATCATAACCAATGGAAAGCATACATGATTGGAAGATTTCGGGCGTTGCATGTCTGGGAACAAGGCTGATCCCTTCTGTTGACTGCTGATTGCACTGATGACATATTGTTAAACTAAGTTATGAGTAGTTTTGTCTTATTATGAGAAATACCATAATAGGAGAAGTTGTCACTCTTATACTTAAAACCTATCTTCCCTGGTCAATATCATCATACATGTTCTCACTATGTACCTATTCTTGTCGAAAGATCAGGTTACAAGTGACATTTGGAGGGAAACATGGCTAGCATGGAAGATATTATTATGTCATCTGTGCTCAATCTTTTGGTGATATAATGTAGTCAGTCCATTTTGGTTAGCAGTGCAATTTTGTGTTGATGTCTATATATATGCAGGAATATGTACATCTAAAAAAAGGTGAAAATTAAGCATCATTGACATGAAATTATTTCTCTGGGCCTAACAAGAATAGTAGATTACATACTGAACTGACCCTAGAGACCTTTACCTCCTCTTTTGAATGTATTATAATCTGCCGTAACCTTTTTTTTTTTTGGTGCCAGCTTAGCTAATAATGCCTTAATTGAGAGCAATCCAACATGATAAGCATGTCATCTTGCAATTTTAATATTATCGAGAGACTGCACTTTTATATAGTTGATTATGTCTCCAAGTTGACCCTTCATGAAAAAATGTGGCTAAGTACACAATGTAACATCTATACCGATTATATCCTCAAGGTGGTTTCTTAATTATTTTAAACTTCTTCCTCATGAAGTTTGTCATTCCCAGCTGCTCCAAAATGTAGCTTTCTTTCGCTACTGCTGCTAGTTTATTATATGTTTAGAAGTGTTGAGTAATGTCTGATGTATGACTCCAGTTCGAAAGGTACTCAAAAGAGGAGCTATCCTCTCTGTATGAATGTTTTACACTGGAAATATTCAAGGCTGGTTGTGATCTGCTGCAGCTCTTTGATGAAGTTATTAAGTTGTCATGGAGGAATACTATTAGCAGTGATCCACTTCATGAATAGTTTAGAGTCCACCTCTAAAATGATCTTCATGTATCGATGTTGCATACACCAGTTAACTCCATGTATGACTTGTTGTATCTCAGCCTGGTTGTTGGTACCAATGGCAAGGGGAACAACTAATGCATACACCAACTTTCCTTGGTGATCTCTTAAAATTCCACCTCCACCGATCTTGCCTGAATTATTGAGAGCACTCCCATCTGTATTTAGCTTGTAAATACCGTTGCAAACTCTTTCCTAATGAACTAGTATAAATTTAGTTTCACGACTACAATTTTCCACCATAAAGATAAGATCATTCCAATTGTGTGGCCTCTGGATAAAGAGGAAAACAATGTTGAAAATTTGAAGGATATTTTTGCAGATTAGGAACTTCACTCTCCTCATAGTGGATTGTTTGGCACCATATTTTATAACGCATTTGTTTTTCCACAAGTTCCAAGATATAACGATGGGAAGGGCCTGATTTATGAGCTTGTGAGCCTATTTTCATGCTGCATATTACCCCACTTCATAAGAAGATTTTATAGAGGAAAAGGGGTATGAATAACTCCCAGTGAAGCTGAGTAGAATCCCACATGGCTAGCGAAATTCCCAGAAACCAGAATGTGTCTTCCAATGTATAAGGTACGTCGTAGTGATTTCCTTTTGGGTGAAGCAAGTAACCTCCTTGATCATTTCCACAATTTGAGTCAGAGCGTTATATGGAATCATGAAGTGACTTTTATCTCGATTCACTACCTAGTCAGAAACAACTTCATAAGTAGAGACTGTTTTCATGATGAGTTGAATAGAGTTGCCCATTACCTTTCTTTTTATTTGAATGTATTCAATTTTATGGAATTTAATGATAGTAGATATCCTTAGGCAATCGTTTTCTAAGTATTGGTTGGACAAGACATGTTTCTAGAAGTTTATTTGAAATGTATAACTTCGATTTATTTATTAGCTAATTTTGTGGTTTAGATCACTTATATATTTAATTATGTGATTATTGAATATTTTCAAATAAAAATTATTATTATTAAAAATGAAAAATTGCGGGTACAAAAATTCTACGGAAATTTCCGCACTTCAAAAGTCTTTCTCTAGGTATGTCGAATAAGAAAAATTACACTTTAGAAATGTTGTTCTAGATGAGATATAAAATGCAACACTTTTTATTGTCACCAATAAAAAAGCAAAGACCACACTTTTAAGTGTAGTATAATCGAACAATAGGTGGTGCTAATGAATTACTACAAAGTGTCTTTTATACCTCTTTGGCCACACTTTTTAAGTGTAGCTACTACGGTGACATTAGTCCACCACCTAAAAAGTGTTGCTTAAAGTCCAAAAGTGTAACTTTTTATCATAGGCTACACTTTTTGCTAGTTTAGGTTACACTTTACTGAGATGGTCGTAGGCCTAAAATGATGTAGTTATGACCATCTTTACTAGACATCAAGAACTGCCAACACATAATACCAATTATTTTATCATTGCGACTTCTGTTAAGATAATTGTTCAATTTTAGTATGTTTTAATGTTGTTTCTTTGTATTTATAGAGTTTTACTGCTTGTACAAGTTTATGTAGTATTATTTGAGTTGCATTGAGTCATCTTCCTTCAACAACATTTCCGGAGTACGCGTGAAATTAGTCTATGACTTCTGACGCCTTCTCACTAATTTCTCAAACCATTTAACCGAACCATTGTCTCTACTGTCCTGTGTTGATAGATGATTTGCAGGAACTCTATTCATTGACATAAAACCATTAGCTACACTTTTAGATTTTCTCTGAAGAGTAATACCTCCTTAGTATTAGAAATACAAGTATGATCCTCTTGCGCTATGTATTGTTGTATTTATATAGATAATGACGTATCGAATTGAGTTTCCTCTGTACATGTTGGACCATAAAATATCTCCCAATCTTTGGCATTGGCATCAACATCACCTTCACAACCATCACAAATACACAAAGTGTGATTTCAGCAACACCACATCTTCGTCTTGCAATCTGGCTCATCCAATTTACTTCAGTTTCCCAGTCTTGTATTTTTCTTCTGTGCTCCAACTATTGTAGCATACAATTCCATATGTTCTTGGTCACACTACATTCAATGAATAAATGCGAGAATGTTTCTAAGTGTTGGCTACCAAAGACACAATCAGGGTGGACAGTGATTCCAAATTTCTACAATCTCTCAATTGTTTCTAGTTTTCTGTATAGCCAACAATAGAAATTGAATTTATCTAGGATGTATCTTTTGATGTAAATAAAGATGTTCCAAGCTACTTTGAGATGAACGGGCATTAAATTTATATACATCTTCTGGATTGAAAATGTGTCCCCAAGTTGGTCTTTAACAAGTTGTTGAATTGTCCCATGACATCCTAGTCTGTTTATTAATCGTGTATTATTTTTGTCTTGAAAAGAAAGTGGATTATGGGGCCAGAAGTGCATTGCTATAGCAGTGACAAGGAGTATTGTTCTCTACAATGCTTGTCACCAGTTATCTATGAGCGCATTTATCGAAGTGATCCTTTAAGAAAAAAACCATAATTTTAATGTTTCTCTTGGCATGTTGAGATGTTTATCTTTATGTTCATGATGCTGAGTATATGTATTTGTGTGTTTTGAATTAGTTTGAGGAAGGGGAAAAAGATATAGTAAGGAGTCAAGAATACAAGTACTGCATGCACAAGTAAGAAGCCTATAACTTTTATATTTTATGAAATATACCGTTGCTATTGTCTTTGTTAATTTGATGATTTAATCTTGGAGTTATGATTTTTTTAGAGAAAGTATAACTCCTTGATATTTTGCGTATGAAACTCATTCCTATTATGTATGTTGTTACATTGTACCATTTATCTCCCTTTTTTGGTTGTCATAGTAGGCGATGGAATTGGAATTTGCAGTGCTGTTAAAAATCAAAAGTAAATTTATATGCTTTATGAGGAGGATATAATCACAACTAGGACCTCTATTACATATCAAAATCTGTGTGGTCACATTTAGTTTTGACTTTTTAGTATCGCTGCCACTACAAATGGCAGGTGTAACACTTCGAAAATTCAAGACGTGTTCTAGAGACTAACATAAGTGTCCTATGTAGACACTGTTTAAGGTACATTTTAATGAATATAAGTCATTTAGGAAGTCTAGAAACCAAAACATCCAAGAACGTCCATGACGTCCGGAAACTAGTTCAAGGAGGTACTAGCGTGCCTTAGCCTATTTGACTAGCTTTTAGAAGTCGGAAATTCATGAAATTTGGTGGAGGGGTGTCTAACATGTGTATAAGTTGGTTCATGGTCGAAACGTCCAGGTAATAATCTTCAAGGACTAACCAAGGTCCCTTGAAGAGGACCCTTTCATGTTGGGGTCAAAGACTGCCTGGGCTGTGTGACCAACGACATGCAGTCGACAATCCGTGTGTCAATCTACGGGGTCTTCAATTGCATCATCGATGAACAATTAGAAATTTTACCCAAGACTGGTTTTGGACCAGTCTCTGACCAAAATGATAGACCAACAACACGGAGGGTCCTGTGGCCGTCGTTTCACAGATGAACCGTCGATCGGGGTCTCGTCTATGAGGGGTCTAATTTGCTGCACGTTTTAAGTTAGTTCCAATAAATTAATTAAGGGGTTAGGTCGTTAGTTAGAGGTAAAGGGAAGCCTAATTAAGTTAATTAACACCCCATATAAAGACTCCAACCCCATTAGACTAATCAAAACTCTCATAACTCACAAACCCAAACTCTCTTCCTTCTCTCTTCTTTCCTCTCTCTAGTGAAGAACTCCATTGAAGACCAAGCTAAGGGAGGGTTTAAGGTCTGCAAAGAGTCAATTTTTACCATCAATATTCATTAATTAAAAAGGTATGGGATCTAATTCACCTTTGAGACCTCTTTCCTCAAAGGGTTCCATCAAATTGATTTCAACAGTTGGGTTTTCAAATGGGTTTCATCCAATCTCAAAATTGACGTTATGAATTGAATTGTTTATGATTTCTTTTGGATATTATGAATATATTAACATGTATTCTTACCTAATTGTGATATGTCTTGATGGTTTGGTCTAGTTTGTAGAAGATGACCTTTACCCCTTAACCCTAGGTTATGATCTTGATATGAATTATGTTATATTAGTTCAATTGACTTGTCTATTGTTTGAATTACTACTAGATGATGTTGTTATACTAATCATGAATGAATTAGAGTGAATTGTAGTCCTTTCGTGCTAGTTTTTGAGAAGTAATCTAGGTTATCAAGTATGTTGTAAGTTTGACCTAAGTATCTTGTCTTAAGCTATGATGTAGTATTGAATTGTGATGTAGCAATTCTTTTAGCCTTGTTATCATAGTGGCCATTGAATTATGATGATTTTATAACCTAATTGGGTTGAATTAAGGGTTGATTTTAAGACTTTGATGATGAATTATGAAGGAGACTTGGTAAGTCTTATGATCCCTATCCTTTACTTCAAATTATGGTTAATTGTGATTAAGTCATGATGTTGTATTGGAGTATGCCTTGTATTAGGATTGATAGGGTAGTATGATGTTGAATTGAAATGTGTTGACTACGGTTTGTGAGATGTTGGCTAAGATGTAAAGGGTATAAGTATGATGAATGATTTACCAATAAGCCTTATCATGATATAAAAATATTAATGTGCTAACCTCACATATATGAATTGTAATGAAAGGACAATACTCATGCAATTCTAATTGAGCTATAATGATGATGAATATACAAGGGGTTGGACCCTATGACCTACAATAAGCTACAATGATTAATAAGGACATTAAAGACATTTCAAAAGGGACTTAGCTTAGCACCAAGTGAACTTGACAATGGAAGGTGATGGCTTTCCATAGAGGAAGATCACCTTATAGTTCCACATGTGATGTTGACTCCCCAATGAGGGATACTCATCCAATGGATTCCCATGAGAGGAGGCCCCAATTGCCAAGTGGTATGTAGAGGGATTATACCTTGCACTAGTTTGCCTTAAGGGAAGACTTAGGAGGTTGAGACAAGTGTTCCCTAAACTAAAATGAAGTAATGAAGTACAAACCAACTAGGGTAACTTAAGAGGTTTGACTTAGCTTAGGTGGGAGTATGTGACTCTACCTATGCCTTGCACTAGTTTGCCTTAAGGGAAGACTTAGGAGGTTGTTCTTATGTATGAATATGCTTATGATGATATATGATATGTACATAATGAACTTGCACATTGTTGATACTATATGATGATTAGTTTCACTTATGAATATGTGTTGGTGTACATTGTTGAAGTAAGATGATATGTACTCTTAAATGCCATGCTATGTGAAGTAAGATGTTGGTCATGACTCTTGTTAGGTTACTTGATTGAGTAAGGCTATGGGGCTTTGCTTGGTCGTTGCACTTGTTGACTTGATAGGGGTTCATGGGTAATTGTATTGCTTTGGTTATTTTATAATGAACTCTTATTCATGGTTGTTGCTATTATGACTTGATGATAGGGTTACATGACTATGTATTCAATTATATGATATGCATGTTGACTTGTCTAGTTTTGATGTTGTTAGTCTTGTGATGTACATGCCTATGACTTAATGAACATGTCCTATTGGTTGGTATGGTCTTGTTGAATGTGCATAAAGGTTTTTAATGAAAAGTGCATGCTTATTGAAATGTCCCTTTTCTTAGCATGTATTTATAGTATGTGTGTATACGGTCTCATGCTTAGTACAAATTACAATTGAAAAATAAAATGAAGAAAATAAATCTCTTCAGGTTGAGGCTCAAATATCTCGCTCTCTTTAAGGAGATTCAAGCCCACTGCAACAAATGTTTTCACCGGTCGAGCAGTAGTGGTCTTTAACTTGTCCCCTCCATGATATAACAACCTTCACAAAGTATAACTCAACAATTCTGGAAAAGAGTTGAGTCCAAAGCTCCACAAATAAGAAAACCTCCCTTCAACTAATAAGAACTCTCTTTATGATAAACTTTATGCACTCTATATTTTCTTGTGTGTTGTGTCTCAAAACCAAATGAATACCACCACTATTTATACTAGAAAATTTCTTCCTAGCAATGAATAGGAAGATAATGGATAGTAAATAGTGAAGATAATGGTCTTAGGAGTTACATAGGTTACAAGATATAACAGAGGGATAAAGAATGGAATTGATGTTTGATGACCAATGTTAACAGCGAACACAAATGTGCTTCTTATGATCAGTCCACCAATGTCTTATTTCCTCCAAAATAATGAGCAATTAATCCCAAAATGAAATGCACATAATGAGTGGATAGTAATATCACATATATTACTTAAAACAATATGTAAAAAAACTGCCACTAACGGACACAGTGGCTTTACAAATGACACATTTTATTATTTTAAAATGATAAATTACCAACAATTTACTTTTGTAGGAAATTGAGGAATGCTTTATGTATACATAGAATACAAGTAATTTGATTAAACATATATTAAATATAATTATTATAGTACTGAATAACCCTATTAAAATACATGCATGGATACAATGAAAAAATATTTATTGCTGCTATCAAATGTATTAATTTAACAAAATCTCCCTATATTAACTAATGAACAATATAAACATATTTAGACTTGAATATAAGTGGATCATGAGAATGTGAAAATGGGAAAGAATAAAATACATGTAACACCTCTTAAACGACTTAGGTGGAACTAGATTCTAACACTTGTGTCATAATATTTTAAAGTCCTAAAATTGTTTATAATGGTATTTAGAGTCAGTATATAAAGTTTGGAAGAGTTTGGAGGGTCAAACGTCCAAGACGTCCGGAAACTAGTCGGAGTTGAAGTAGTGTGTCGTGCTGTTTTATAGTGGAGTTTTGGTGTATTTTTTGAGGGTGAAATTGAGTATCGATGTTTCCTACGCATATACGAACATGTAAAGGGTTGAAACGTCCGAAAACGACGCCCCGGGGATCAGCCTAAGGGTCCAAAGGAGGACCCAAACATGGGATAGCCAAGCTGCCGCGCCAGCCAAGATTGAGCAGTGGCTGCGTCTGGCACTGAAATGGGCAAAAGTTTGCTCTGCGACGCAGGGACATCACAAACCATTCTGTCGCAAAATTTTCCAAAACTAGGAATTGAAAATGCCTCCGCGATGCGCAGTAACCTCCCAGTTTTGGTCGGGTTGTTTTTAAGTCAAATTTTAATTGGTTAAAATGTCTAATAAGTTCAGTGGTATTTTGAGTAATTTGGATGACTTACTGACGGTAATTGAGTCTTTTTAAGCCCCTAAACTCACCAATCAAAGCTAAACCTTCAACTCAAAAATAAACCTCTCCATTCCTTCTCCAAAACCTCCATCGATGAAGCTTTCAAGCTCCAAGGAAGAAGACAAATTTTTTTGTTTTTCTCCATCAATTTTGTGGGATTTTATTCACAATTAAGGTATAGTTTTCATCCTTGGATTCTCTTTCATTCAAGGAGTCAATTTCAATGATTTTCAAAGATGATCAAAAACATGAATTCTCCTATTTTATTATCTAGCCATGGGTTCTTGCATAAAATGTTTTGAATCAATGAATTATGATTGAATTAATTTTGTGATTTTAACCTAAAAACTTTATGAACCCATGCAAACCATGCAATCCTAGTTTTTACTATTTCATGGTTGAAGTGATCATGTCTTTATACTATTGAATTCTTGTGTAGCTTGATTTGGGCTATTGAATTATGAAAGAATTATGTTAGAATAGCATGTAAGCTGCCTTTAATTGATGAATTGGTATTGTATTGCTTTGAATTCATTGGATATTATTATTATTGGATTGAATTGATGATCATGGCCATGGGCAAGGGCCTTTGAATACGGTGTTGGTTGAATTGGCTATGGATTGAAGTTGTGAGATGGATTGGTGGTATGATGCCCTAAATCTCTCTATATTGCTTAGTATAGGTCTTAACCTATGATTATGATTGGTATGGTCCACTTATGGTGGCGGTGCTTATGTGCTATACTTGTGAATTATGTAGCCTCGTAGGCATTATGTTATGAATTATGATATTATCATGTTATAACTTGGTATGTGAGTATTGTTAAGGTATTAATGGCTTATGTGTATATGTATAGTCAAAGAATGAGTTCTCCTAGTTGATGATATGTGTTTTTAGTAGGCTATAGTGAAGTCCTTATGCATATTACTTGGTATTGAAGTATGATGCTTCTTGATGACTTCTCTGAGACTTGTGATGGTTTATATTGATGGTGCTATATTAGTGAGTAGGGTGACCTATAGTTGAATTAGTTGTCCCTATTTTTTCCTTGACTGGTATGCTATATGTGATAAGGTAAAGCATATATGTGTCTTGTTTTGGTAGACTTGTGTCCCTTACTTGAAACATGTAGAATGAAAATATGGATTCTTGACTTAGTGTGCTAAAGCTCCTTAGTGTTGTATGTGTTATTGGCATGTGGCCTTGAACATTGTTAAGAAGGTCGTTTATGTGGAACCTTTAAGAAAGAAGGTTATGATATTCTTGAAGTTGAAAGTCATAATGGTATCCTTCTCTTGTGAATGATGGACTTAGGGTTGGTTGGCTGGAACGACATGAAATCATCCTTAGGAAAGTCATTGGGCTATCCTCTTAACAATTGTAAGGCCACCTTAGGAGGCCACTTTGGTAAGGTGTAATTTGATGTGGTTATGAATTAGATATGAAACCTCTTCATGTACTCCTTTATTGACTTACTCTATGAGAACAAACGCTAGCACCGAGTAAGTATTCTTTGGGAGTTTCTCTAAATAAGATGACATTAGAGAACAAAGAAACCCTTGATATTCCTTAACCGTGTGCCTACATGGGATGTGTCCTAGTTCTACCATTGGCAAGTAGAATACCCTCCATCTGAGTTGGTATATGACTCGGAATTCCATGCTTATCTACCATGGTCTATTTTGGTTATTTCCTATTCTAATTATGTTGGATACATGGTAGTGTTGGATAAGTACTACGAAGTTTAGGTAGTGGAATGAGACGCTATCTAGACATTGCACAACTAGGCTTTGAAGATGTTATTATGTGAGTCCCTAGGTCTTCTCCAAGACCATTATGTGAATGTCCTTAAATGTTTGAGTGTCTCTTAAATGGTCTAATTAACATAATGACTTAAGTGAAGGTATGTTAATGAAAAGGAAAGTAACTAGAGTAGCTTTGCGGATTGCTTGAAGGATTGGAGAGGGTGTATGGGCGTTCTCTTCTTGTCTTACTTAGGTGAGTCTTAGAGTAATTTAGGTAGGGAGTTTGATTAACGAAATGGGAATAATCTTATCTTAGGTAGTCTGAAGGATTTTCTTTTGTGTGTGAAGGGATTGTATAGGCGGTCACTTCATAACTCACTCAAGTGAGCCTTAGAATCACCTTTGGTAGGAGGGTCTCATGTTTATGTGTTTTGATGTGTTCTTGATGTTATCTTGTGATATGTGAATTATATGTGAAGTTGGTATTATATGTGCTTTTCTATAATATCACATGAAGGTTTAGTATAAAAGATCATATTATGATATAAATGTCATTTTTCATGATTTTATGCATTAAGACATACTTAGTACATGCATTATACTAATTTCATACATTTTGTCTATTTATAAAGGTGTGGCTAGCAGGTGAGAGGTGTCTTAAAGCAAGGGTTGGAATCTAGGACTCTTTCAAGAAAAGTTGAAGTATGTCCTCACTTGACTCGAGGACACTACTATCTTTAGACTTCTTTCATTAAAAGTATTGTAATAGACTAAGATTCTATAATTCGATTGTATGGGTCGTGTGTCATTACCCAAAGTACCCACTAGGCATAACCGGCGTCTTCCTCCTCTACGAGGACTATGACAAGCCCTTCGCATTTGTCATAGCACATCACAGGTAAAGAAAATACGGAAAAATTAAAACTTTTCTATATAACAAAGTATACTTAGACTTCTCGCATATAGCATATGAGGTTTACATAGACCCTCACTTATGAGCTTACATAGGCTCACTTAACATTTCACAACAACATAGTCTAATAGTTCATCTCACATTTAAACATCTAAATAATGAATCACAATAGTTTGGGCATAGCCCATAGTCTATTACAATATGCCAATATAGGCTACAATGAATTCTCAACATGAGAATGGAATAAGTATCTCAAAACATAGACAAAACTAATAAGGCTTGATGAGTGGCTCTATCTTCAGAACTCATGAGGACACGCTAATTAACTTAGGAAAGAACCAAGTCTTCTTCTTCAATGACCACGAATCTCCTCAATAGCCTGAACCTAAAATATTTGGGGAAAAAGGGAGAAAGATAGGTTAGTACAAAACACACTTACTAAGTATGGTCCCTATGCATAAAAAATCATTAATGCATGAGAAAAAGGCACCATTTAGTCAAAGCCATGCATAATGTCCAACAATTCAATATACACATATAAGGAACCTCATAATCATATCAACATATAAATAACTCAAGCAAAACTTGTGCAATGCCAAGAATAAAGCCCCATAACCTATCCAAGGCTAAGTATCACATTAAGCAACCCACTTCATAATTACAACACATTCTCGTATATAACATGCTTCATATATCAATACTACTCATAGCTTGTCAACATACTCATAATCATAATCATAATCATAATCATAAAAGAACACTACTAGAACCATCCCTTAGGATCCCACATGTGCAATGTGTAAGAGAAGTCCCATACCCTCCCTTACCCTATGTAGTGGCCTTTAAGACAACCCTAATAAGAGTTCACATACTTAACTTATTCATTTACTTTTACATTAGGGAGATAAGAGCAATAACCGAGATGAGACCATGTGAGCTACATAGAATCCGGTGTTCTACTTCCACACCGGAAAGAGAGGGTTAACACTTGCCTAAGGTGTAACCATTCATACGTAGCTATCTAGGTGGATCCACTAAGCTAGAGTCCAATGTGGGCACATAGTTAAGGGTCAAGCAAATTGTTGTTAAAAACCTTGACTTAATAACGTGGAGGTTTCAATCTCATGAGACAACACATAACTAGGGAATCCGCACTTACTAACGTGAGGAAACCCATGTCGGAGGCTGGACTTACTAAACGTGAGACCTCTATCTCACTTACACGACCTTTAGGTTCTAAGAATTTATTCCCTTTAGTAATTATCATAGTGATCATACAAGATAACATTAGTCTCTTCTAGACCCCTATGTGAACATCTTACCATACTAGCTCATAGATCATCATAAGTGAGGACAATCCTTTCACTTTAGACAACACTTCACAAGTGAGTAACCTTTCACTTAACACTTAATTATAATCATGAGAAACTACATTCAATCATATAACATTCATACCATATCATAAATGCATAATTCATGTCTAATTGAATGTCTTAGGCTTAAAGATGAGGAATACCTAGCATCAACTTCACAACTACACAACTGACATAGAAGCATTGTTATCTAATGAACTCATACTTCTTAATTGAATTTAAGAAGAACCAATCAACATACCTCATAGCCCTTTCAAGAACCTTCGTACTTCCATTTCAAAGAATACATAACCATTTACGTAAACAACGTAAATTCAAGAAGTAATTACATAATTAACAAAAATGTAGTCAATTTACTAGTTCATCATCTTCACAATTCACCCTAATAATTCAACTTTTCATGAAATTGGGGGAAAGACATGGGTCTAGGTAAATCTCATAGGAAATCATCAATTAACTATAAATATATACTTAAACAACATTAATTCATCACAATTCATCACAATTGATTCTTAATTTCGTTTTTCAAATAAGAACAACCATGTGTAGAAGAAAAACCTAGATTTGGGGGATTTAGAAATCATCTGTTGAAGGGAAATCTTAGGGAAAGGAAATCAAGAGTGATGGAAACCATACCTTAGATATGATAATGCTACGACATTGGGTTTGCAACTTGAAGGCTTGATCTTCTTCTTGGAGCTCTATTGGTCTTCAATGGAGGTACGGAGGAAGAGAGAATTTGGGAGAGATGAGCGTGATTTTTTATTTCAAATTTTGAGACTTGATTTGGGTGTTAAAATTTACATAAAAATGACCCTAATACCTTATTTAGTCACCCCTTAAATTACCCAAAAGACCCCTCACTTAAATGGGTCTTTTTGTGAAGTCAAAATGTATAAAATACGACTTTTACGAATGTGGGAAGTGGCTGCGCATCGCGGGGTTAATATCACAATTTATTTTTGAAATACGGGTTGAGGCAGTGGACCTCATGTAGTTCCCGCGAGGCCAATTTGGGATCCCTGCATGATGGCTGCGTGTAGCGCAGCAGCCACCGAAATTCTGCCTGCAGCTCATGTTCGGGTCCTCCCTAAGGTCCCTTCTGGTGGTACTTGGGATGTCGTGATTGTTCTTTTTGACCCTCTATACTACATTTTATCTATTTAAAGTCTTTTTTACAAGTTTTATACTCCATATGACCCTCCAAAACCATCACCAAACATATGGACGTCTACTAGTTCAATTTAGCTAGTTTTCGGACATCAAGGCCTTTCTTAATGCTATGGCCTCAATACTTCTCAAAGAGGTTATTTACACTTATTTAGGTCAAAAATCGTCATTACTCAAAATATAAGGCTCTAGTATAGGTCATTGAATTTCCGGGGTGTGTCAATACTCCCCCTTTAGGAACATTCGTCCCCAAATGACACTCTAGACCTTTATAAGAGGAAGAGACTCAAGACTAGCAGCCCAATCAACAACAATATGATAAAATGAGTCACAACTCATTGGAGGAATCATTCACTCCTTTCAACATATAATCATAGCAACAACACATAGTAACTTAACTCATAACATACCACATACTCAAGTTCAACTTTTTAATATCATATAAGGAGGAACTACCTTCTCCATTTCAATATGAGCTCTTTTTGAACATCAAGAGTTTTACATGATGATTTCTTATCATAAAAACATCAAGACTGATCAATAAAATTTTCATGAATACATATAGAACAACACATACTTAAGTGAAAGCTAACCATAAGAAACCTGTTTCATGAAAACTCAACATTAGGCATGAATTTCTTCTACAATATGCACATATTAGAAAAACACGTTAAGTTCAACATTATTCATAATAATAATAATATAAGGAATTACTAACCTTAACCCTGTCTAGGAGTTAGAGGGTAAAAGGTTAGGATAGCGAGACTTCATGTCGGCCTCAGCCTTCCATGTAGCTTCCTCAACAAGGTGGTTTCTCCATAAAACTTTTACGGAGGCAACCTCCTTATTCCTCAATTTCTTAACTTGGCGGTCTAAGATTTCAACCCGTACCTCTTCATAAGAAAGGTCCTCTTTTACCTCTAAACCTTCTAGAGGTAGAATGAAAACCGGATCACCTATTGAGTTCTTAAGCATATAAACGTGGAACACCGGATGAATCATGGCCATCTCATTTGGAAACTTCAATTCATTGGCAACACTCCCTACTCGCTTCAAAATTTCATACGGCCCCACATAACGAGTACCAAGATTCCCCTTCTTTGTAAACCTCATCACCCCTTTCATGGGTGAAATTTTCAAGTAGACCAAATCTCCTACTTCGAGTTCAAGGTCCCTCTTTCTATTGTCGGCATAAGACTTTTGCCGACTTTGAGCCATTTTTAGTCTCTCTCTTATAACCCGAACCTTCTTGAGGGATTCATAAGCAAAATTTGGACCAATAAGAGCAAACTCACCTAGCTCATACCACCCAACTAGGGATGTACACCTCCTCCCATAAAGTGCCTTGAAGGGTGACATAGAGATAGTCGAATGGTAGGTATTGTTGTAGGAGAACTCTATCAAAGGTAGGTGTTCATCCCAATTATATTTGAAGTCGATAATGCACGCTCTCAACATATCATCTAGGGTTTGAATAGTGTGTTTCGCTTGACCATCCGTCTTGGGATGAAACTTGGTGCTAAGTTTCACTTTCGTACCGATCCCACTTTGGAAAGCCTTCTAAAACTGGGAGGTAAATTGGGTGCCTCTATCCAAAATGATGGATAAAGGGGCTCCATGTAGCTTCACTATTTTCTTGAGGTACAATTTGACATAATCTTCCACTAAATAAGTGACTTTGAGAGGAAGAAAGTGTGCCGACTTGGTCAATTTATCCACAATGACCTATATTAGGTCGTGTTGCCTTCGAGTACGAGGCAACCCAAATATGAAGTCCATGTTAATATCCTCCCACTTCCATGTGGGAATATCTATATTTTGAGTTCAGCCACCTGGCCTTTGGTGTTGTACTTTTTCCATTTGGTGATCCGGACACTTGGCAACAAAATCTGCTGTCCCTTTTCATACCGTGCCACCAATAAGTTTCTCGTAAGTCGTGGTACATCTTTGTGTCTCCCGGGTGAATGAAATATCGGGATCCATGAGCCTCTTCCATAATCAATTCCCTCAATATATCCACATCCGGTACACACAATCTTCCTTGGTGCGTAAGCACCCCATGTTCTCCTTTAGAGAAGGACTCATTAGATTTACTAAGGACCGTTTCCTTCAAGTCCATCAATAGAGGATCAAGGTTTTTCTTGGATTTAACCCCTACCACTAAAGACGACTCGGAGTTGTGGAAAACGATGAAACAACCCTTTGGAGAGTCTTCTAGTCGGACACCCAAACGAGCCAACCAATAAACCTCTTTTACTAACTCTTTCTTATCATCAACCACGTGAGTCACACTATCCATAGACACTCTACTCAAGGCATCCGCTACCACATTAGCTTTTCCGGGATGGTAAAGAACACTCATGTCATAGTCTTTTAAAAGTTCTAACCATCTTATTTGACGTTGGTTCAAATGTTTTTGGGTAAACACATATTGTAATCTCTTGTATCAGTGAATACATCAACATGTACACCATAAGATAATGTCCCAAAATTTTCAATGTTAAAACCACGGCCGAAAGTTTAGGTCATGAGTTGGATAATTCTTTTCATGAGGCTTGAGTTGCCTACAGGCATATACTATTACTTTTCCATGTTGCATAAGCACACACCATAGACCCACTTGGGAGGCATCACAATAAACCATAAGACCATCAGTACCCTCCGGTAAAGTCAAAATCGAAGTGGAGGTTAGTCTATCTTTCAATAATTGGAAACTCTCTTCACATGGTTCCAACCATTCAAACTTGGATTTCTTTTGGGTCAATGCCGTTAATGGAGATGCGATGGACAAAATCCCTCAACAAACCTCCTATAGTAAATGGCCAACCCTAATAAACTTTAGATGTCTGTAGGATTCAAAGGTCTTGGCCAATTCTTGACCACTTCCGTCTTCCTCGGATCAACCTCTACCCCTTCACTAGAAATGCAACCGACCTCAACCGTAATTCACATTTACTAAATTTAGCGAAAAGGTTTTTATCCTTGAGAATTTGCATAACTATCCTCAAATGACTCATATGATCATCCTTACTCCTCGAGTATATCAAAATATCATCAATGAAGACAGTCGCAAACAAATCAAGATACTTTCTAAAAACTTGATTCATCAGGTCCATGAAAGCCGTTGGGGCATTAGTTAGACCAAATGACATCACTAGGAATTCAAAGTGACCATATCTTGTTCGGAATGCTATTTTTGAAATATCAACCTCCCTCACTCTAAGTTGATGATAACCTAATCTCAAGTCAATCTTCAAAAAGTAATTCGCTCCTTGGAGTTGATCAAACAAATCATTAATCCTAGAGAGTGGGTACTTATTATTTAGAATGACTTTGTTCAATTGATGATAATCGATGCACATTCGCAAAGACCCATACTTTTTCTTCACAAACAATACCGGGGCACCCTATGGATATATGCTTGGTTGAATAAAAACCTTTATCTAGCAAATCTTTGAGTTGGGGCTTTATTTCTTTCAACTCGGCTGGGTCCATCCGATAAGGAGGGATTGAAATAGGTTGCGTATCCGGCAATAAATCAATGCTGAAGTCCATCTCCCGTTCTAGAGGAATTCCGAGAAGATTATCGGTAATGACCTCTGGAAATTCCCACACTATGGGTACCGAATCTATTTGAGGGACCTCATATTTAAGATACCTTACTCTTACTATGTGATAGATACAAACCTTTGTAATCAATTTGCAAGCTTTTAGAAACGAAATAATCTTTCCCCTAGGATTTTCTCCTTTTCATTCAAAAATGGGTTCATTTGGAAATTGAAATTTGACTACCCTTGTCCTACAATCAACAGAGGCAAAACAAGCATGCAACCAATCCATTCCCAATATGACATGAAAGTCTAGCATAACAAGTTCTATCAATGTAACTCTATTGGGAAAGGAAATAGGACAACCTTTATAGACTCTTTTATCCACCTCTAAATCACCCACTGGGGTAGAAACTGAAAAAGGTTCGTCAAATATGTTGGGTAGTATTTCAAATTTCATGGCTACAAGAGGGGCCACAAATGAAAATGTAGCTCCCCGATCCAACAAAGCATATACATCAAAGGAAAATAAATTTAACAAACTGGTAACCACGTCCAGTGAGCTCTCTTGATCACCCGGGATTTGTGAGCATAAAAGTGATTCTTCTTAGGAGCATCCGGATTTGGGGCACTAGCTTCTTCTTGAGCATTTTCCCTTCCTTGAGCCTTAATCGTAGGGCAATCTCTCTTCATGTGACCACTCTTGCCACAACCGTAGCAATTACCCATGCCAACTAAGCACTTACATCATGTTTTCTTCCGCATTTTGAACAAAGAGGATTCTCAACATAAGAACCACCATTTTCCCCTCTTGGGCTTAGGTGTAGACACCTTACTCTTATTGATCCTTGGAGCATTAGGAGAGCCTAGGTTGGAAAACCTCCTTTTGAAACCTTGGTTTGTCTTGAACCTCACATTTAGTCTTGGAAGAATTCCCATCTTAGGTTCTTACCTTCTTCAACTCTCTACCAACTTGCTTAAGCTTTTTCTACTCAATTTGTTTGGCATGAACCATGAGACGAGAGATGTCCATGCTAGGAATTGACATAGCCGACCTCGTAAGGCCACCAAAATGAGTTAGTGCGTGTAGATATTCACATGTGCCTATAATATTCTTAACATGTTAATTATGTTTTTTAAATATCCATGGGTGAATGAAGTCATTTGGAAGTCAAACATCAAGAGACGACTAAGACGTTCAACGACTAGTCACCAAGAGGCCTTAGATGTTTTCACGTGTTTATATGTGTGTCATTGTATTATGAAGTTCTTATATGATTAATAATGATGTTTATAGGTATTATTTAGAGTTTCATGAAGTTTAGAGGTCAGACGTCCAAGAACATCCAAGACATTCGAAAGTTAGCCCTTGAGACGTGCATGCGTGTGTCTTGGGTGTGCCTACAATGTTTGGATGTGTTGTGAGTATGTTTTTTGGGTTAAACTGATGTGGAAGGTCGTTGACTTGTTAAGGTTTATACTTACATTGGAAACGTCCCAGTACGACTCCCCAAGGTCCCCGCAAGAGACCCTCAAGCAGGACCCAAAAGCTGTCGAGACACTGCCTTGGCAGTGTCAATCGACGAACCCCAACTGACGCCTCGTCCTGTCAATCGATGCCCTATCGATGGAAGGCGTTGCTCAACACTTAGATGTGTGATCTTAGACTACCAGGAAGCAGTTGCAGTCACAAACGATGGAACAATAGAACGACTCATCGACCAGACGACGCCCCATCGACTATGCCCGTCGGTGCAACCTGCAACTTCACTGCTTGCACGCTGCTTCATTAAGGGGTGAATTTCACGTGCTAACCTGACCCTTGTTGGTTTATTTGATTATTTTTGGGTGTATTTAAGTGATAAAAACGTGACAATCCCATTCCTAATTCAATTCACAAAAATTAGACTCTCCTCCCAAACCAAACTCTCTCTAGAACCTCCATTGAAGGTGAAGCTCAAGAACAGCTTGGAGCTTGGATTTCCATGGGTTCTTGATCAATTTTCAGAGGTTTTCTTCTACATTTAGGTATGATTATACTTCATCTCTAGTTAACTATCCATCCAGAGAGTTCTTCTCAAAGTTTTCAAAGCAAGGTTATGATCAAATCTTCATCTTCTTCAATCTAGCCATGGGTTCTTTCTCAAAATGTTTTCAAAGGCTAACTCATGATAAATTGATGATTAATTACTGAATATAAAGTGAATTTCAATCCAATTGCATGATGAACCCATGCTCTCTTGAAATTTCAATTTAGCCATGTGTGGGCTTTGTGATCTTGAATTTATGTTGATTGGATTATGATTCTAGCATGTTGAATTGCTTATATATACTACCTAGTACGTGTATTGATGATTAATTATGTGATATTAGATCAATGTGTATTGATGCTAAAAGAACTTGATCTCTATTTCCCATTGAATGTTAATGCATGGCCTTCATGTAATCTCGATTAGTGCATGATTGAAGGATTCATTTATGTAAAGATAATTGTAGCTACTTCTTTATATTGATGTTATTGATGAATTGTGGGTATGAACCATTCATGATCAATGTAAAGGAATCTTAGTAAGATTGCTAACCTATAGATTGATAATGTATGCGCATGGTATGATCTCACTTCTAGGGTAGATGAAGCATGAGTTTGGCTTGATTATTATGTCTTTAGCTACAGCCCTCTGTTGATATTATCGATGAAATATGATTGATGATCAATGCAAGGGAAATTGGTTAATGATCTATGTCTCTCTACTTTCTAGTGTATTGGTAATGTAGTGTACTTGTTAGTATAAGTGCAAAGTGAATATAGTTCACTGTAATGTCCGTATGGTCTTTACTTGAATGTGTATGGCAATGTGCTATACTTCTATGATGGTATATGTTGGCTTGTATGGAATGTATGTATTATTTCCTTATGGCCTTAAGGTGATGCATTGCATAAAGTATCACTAGAGGGTTACTTGAAAGGTTAAGGAATTAAGAAGAAAAGAGTTTACTGTAAGAGGAATTATATTTACTGTAAAATGATTAAAAAATGCCTTAAATGCATTGTATGGTTTATATTATGTTTGACCAGGAAATATGCCTATATGAAGTAGGCAAACGACATAATGCTTATTGTATAATGGTTTTATGAAGATTTTCTCAAAAAGGCATGACATATGATTTTAAGTAAAATATCCCATTATTAATGATTGTTTTTGCATGATTGCCATACGTAGTGATTTCTCGCAGTAACTCCATTCTACTCTACTTTTTACACAAAGTATAGGTTATGGATTCTTAAAAGAATCTTTATGTTGAGGAGCTTGTTATGTGTTTCCCAAGATCAAGCAAAAGGAATCCTTAAGATTCAATGATATCCTATGTCAAGTTATGTTATAAGTCTTGTAATTATATACTTATGGTTATGTTGTAAGGACCATGTCCCTAATATACTCTAATGATGTTGAGTCTAGGATGGCAAAAAGAGACTAGAGTCTAAATATGCACTTATGATATTTTATATATATGAAGTGATGTTTCTAGGATATGATGTGCTAAGAAAGCTTAAATTTTCCGCTAAAGTTACCTATGAAAATGCGATGAATGATAACTATGGGCTTGTATAAGACCAACGAGAGGTCAAGTACGCCATATTACATCTAGGGGGTTCTCCCCGGTCGTGAAAAACATGGTATCAGAGCATGAGGTTTTTAAAGTGGTTTTAGGGTCCAAAGTCTCATATTGCCACGTCTAGTAGAGTCTCGATCATCAATGGAGAAATGGACGCATCTATGAGCGAGAGGCTATAGGACGATAGAGCTTCCCTTCTTCACTTTTCTCATGTCGTGCCATAGAACTTAACTTTATAAGATCTCTCTCCTATGTTTTCTTGTACGGTAGTCTTCTAGATGTGATTGCTTGGATGAGATGGTATCTCTATACTGGAGGGAGAAAAGGTGAGTTTTTGGTGCTTATGTTGATTTTATGGTTTCATGAGTATGTGTGAAGGTGAATTTTGACATTCTTTGACGATGTGCTGCCAATTATGGATATGTATGTGATATATGACAAATGATAGGTTATGTTTATATGATGTCCTTTGTGGCCATATATGAGATTTATGTGAAATAGCATGTTACGTTGAGAAATGTATGTCATGATATGGTTAAAGCATGTTAGAAGTTGCTATGGTTAAAATGAGTCTCTTTTGAAATGATGTGTTGCCAATATATGTATTTTTAAGAGTTAAATGTTGCCTTAAATATGTTTAAGAGTTCAATGTTGTCGCGATCGAAATTTAGACCCCAGACGAGACCAGCGTCGTTGACCTCTTAGAGGTCGCAGAAAAGCTTGCATACGTCATCCTTACTTCATCTAGGTTAATTTTAGCGGAAAATTTGAATCTTTTTTCTTTCTTATTTCATGTGAAACACATTATACTTAACATCATAGGTGTTCACAAATCAACCATCTAATAAAGAGATAATCAAATGAAAGAATCAGTTCATTATATTACTAAACATATTTTTGCCAAACGACACCAATACAAAGTCTGAACAAAAGTGGAAAGAAACACTAGTGGAACATGCTCCACAATATATAGCCTACATCTAAGCTAGATAATAACGGTATACATCCACGAAAGCATGAGGGCCTATCAAGTACGGATGAAAGCTCCACGTCTGGATAGCTGCAACGTCAACTTGTAAGATCTAGCGTCCACCTGTGCCTGCACCTAAAATTGTAGAATTCTAGGCGATTAGTACACACTTGTACTAGGTATGGGTATATGCAAGCACACAACAAGGACATGCATGAGTAAGAACAACTCTATCCTAACATCATGATTATGGAAAGTCAAGTCAGTGGACTTGCCAAGATGGGATTAGAAAAGTTAGTGAGCTTTCCAAATTTGGATTAGGAAAGTCATGCCATGAGAGAAACATGCATCAGCATACTTATCATATTGCACATAGCACATAACATCTTACACATAGCACATATCATTTTGCATGTAGCACATAACATCTTTCATATCATTCATTCATATACCATGAGACATTGGAATCATGGACTTGACATTAAGACTTCCCAAAATGAGGGCTCAACATATGGGACCTCAACTAGGGAGCCTTCATTAGCAAACACAGAGTCTGCTTCATTCATTCATACGTATTTCATTTCATTTCATTCATAGTCTAGTGTGAACAATAGCTATACCAAGGATGTAGTTTAAGACTTTCATCGAGTTCACTGTGCAACGATCAAGAATGACCTAGTGTCATTACTTAAGTCTAGCTCACCTCTTGATCATACTATCCTAACACCTTTGGTATCATTCATCTCATTATGTGCATCATTTGAGGCTGGCCTCATTCATTCATTGGGAACTTTAACTTTAACCGACATAGATCAGGTGAGCATCATGAAATCCAGTGTCTCCCCCACACCGAATAGCGGTGGAATCACCGGCCAAAGTGACCCAAAACATGCTAGCGTACATGGGAATTGAACCCTGCCAGATCCCTATATTGGCGGCATAGGTTCTAAGACTAGGAGATATAAGGAGACCCATACCCGGCATGCCAGATAGTCTCATATCATGAGAGTTACATGAAACTCCGCCCTTCTGGAAAGAAGGCATCGCCGCTCATAGCTAGTCTATCGGTGCTCAGTGTAAAGTTCCATTACATTCAACTCATACGTCACGAAAGCTGGCTTTTTGTATGAGAACATCATAACTCAATAGATGATTCATCATCTCATCATTAGTCTTAAGTGTATTATTCTCAATACTTTCATTAGAGTGTTCATAGAGACTGGTCTTTTCATTAACTTTACACTTTCATAGGTGAGTACGTTTTGGTAACATTCACTTAGGCTCATTTGCGATTTTTCTCATCTTTTACATTAGACTCTTATCATATTGTCACCACATTCATTAACTTTAGCACATTTGCTCTTCATAGTTACCCACCCCTTATTACGTGAATGTTCATTTCATCATATGCCAATGCACTAGGCCATTTAGTGTGTTTCACACTCTTACTTAACATTTCTAGGGTTTCATCATTTCATTGTTCATTTCATCATATGCCAATGCACTTGGCCATTTAGTGTGTTTCACACTCTTACTTAACCCTTCTAGGTTTCATCATTTCATTGTTCATTTCATCATTTCATTACATACAACTTAGTTTAACATACTTCTAAGCGTACGCTAGACTTATGGGTCCATACATACAGGCCATGAGGCTTCATTCATAGTTCGTTTAAGTGATTCAAATCTTCCTAAGATTATGCGATACAAGACTTATGCATCTTGTATGTATGCCAAGATCTCGGTTTCGATCTATGTAGGCAGCATTATTCTTGAAAATTTATTCATGTATGACTTATGTATCAATATAGAATTTGGGCAAGGGAACCCGATTTCGAATCCCTTGGACAATGCTTACATTTTTCTTCTTATTTTATTTTCGGTCCACACGACTTGGGACCTGAGATCGAGCCCCAACGTCTTCATCTCTTTTTTTTTCTTCTTTTGTTCTCATTCGCTTGTCTTGGGACCGAGAGTTTGTGGGATTGATCCCCCACAACCTCATTTGTTTTATTTATTTTGTTCTTGACTTTTCCGAGTTGACCGTGAGGGTGTGGGATCGAATCCCCACAACCTCATTTTATTTTTCTTTTTAAATTCCCTTTTTTCCGCCTAGAGGTCGTGTGTTCGATTCCCACATGCCTCAACATTTCTTTTCTTTTTATTCCTTATTCTAACCGAGAGGTTGTGGGTTCGAATCCTACTCCTCTCATTTCTTATTTTCATAATTCCATTTTCCAGACAAGATCACGATTAGAATCCCTCTCACCACATTATATTAAGTCACTTATTTTCATGGTTTTTAACATGGTGAGGTCACGGGTTCAATCCTCCAGGACCTCACTTGTTTTAATTCATTTTTAACAACATTTTGATCTATACTTCAATGTGACCGAATGCATCAACTTGTAGCTGGAAATTTTGTAGTTTTTCAGCATCTTTTTCATCACATTACAAGTTAGTTCTTAGGGAAATTTCATAGATCATTTAGAACGTTTTAGGTGCATTTTCATGGATTCATTTAGCCAAGAGTTTCTCACTCAATTCAGCCACATTACACTTCATATGAACATCACGATTTACATAAGTTGTTGCACGTATGAATACAACTATAACATTACATTTTAGAGCCTTAAACCCTAGAGCACATAGTCATGGTTCACATTGCACACACGTACACATAGTTTCGGATCACATAGGTTGTCATTTTACGATTTCAAACACACATTCATGAACATATTCATCATGAAAACACAACACACGCCTAATATCTACCAGCAATATACCCAACCTACGAATCATTGGGAGCTAGTGACAGGGACATGCAACGGGGAACAACCCTAAGTTTCGGATTTGAATATACTGAACCTTAAAGGGTCTGTTGGGAAAGGGACCAAGAGAGAAGAGAACCCATACCTTTTTGACGTTCAAACCTTGAACTGCTACCCAAAGTTTCTCCTCCTAATTCATGTTCAACACCGAAAACCTCAACCCCAATTCAACGGACAACCCTCTCTTTGCCTAACGTGATTGATTAGTTGTTTGTTTTTATCTTTCGTTGTGAGTTCTTCAAGTGTGAAGAACTTTGGTCAATTTTTATGTTCTTGAAGTTATTTTGGAAGAGAGAACATGAATGAGAGAAGAGAGAATTATCGTGAAGTGAGATAGACATGAGAGAGTGAAACATGAAAGTAGTTTAGGCTTAGGTAAGGACTTAGTCAAATTAGGACTCTCCTTAACTTTTAAAAAATATGATTTTCCTTTTTATTAAATCAGATAATAAATATTAATTAATTTAGTTAATTTACCAATTTAAATAAAAACAATTTAAATCATTGCTTCCACCTAGGTTCGAACCTAGGTGGAGCAAGACTTCACTCAAAAAGCCAATTTTTGGCCCTCTCTCCCCAAATTGCCCCTCCAACTTATTAATTAAATAGTTAATTACATATTTAGGGTAATTATGATACTACCCTTAGCCTGGAAAAAGACCATTTTACCCCTAGACCCTCCAAACTTAAGATTTCCCCTTTTTAAGTCTGGTAAAGACTTATTCGGGTAAATCTTCATATTCGGGAGCTCTACATGGCTGGGACCCAAACTTTACTAGATCAAATAACTCCCCAAGTTAGTTGGATTGGCTGTCGCAAGGGTTCAGAGGTCTGGTTCTACGCGCATCAATCCGTGTGAACCCGATCTAATCGTAGGCATTCTAGACACATTAAGCATTACTTAGCATATCCATTTTTAGGGTTGCTACAAATGTTGCCTGACCTTAGTTCGTTTATTTAGTTATTTTTGGGTGTATTTAAGTGATCAAAAAACGTGACAACCCCATTCTCAATTCAATTCACAAAAATTAGACTTCCCTCCCAAACCATACTATCTCTAGAACCTCCATTGAAGGTGAAGCTCAAGAACGCTTGGAGCTTGGATTTCCATGGTTTCTTCATCACGTTTTAGAGGTTTTCCTCTACATTAAGGTATGATGATCCTTCATTTCTATTTAACCTTCTCTCTAGAGAGTTCTTCTCAAAGTTTCCGAAGCAAGTTTATGATCAAATCTTCATCTTCTTCAATATAGCCATGGGTTCTTTCTCAAAATGTTTTCGAAGGCTTAATAATGATAAATTGATGATAATGTACTGAATCTAAGTGAATTTCAATCAAATTACATGATGAACCCATGCTCCCTTCAACTCTCAATTTAGCCTATGTGTGGGCTTTGTGATAATGAATTTATGTTGATTGAATTATGATTCTATAATGTTGAATTGCTTGTATCTACTGCCAAGTACGTCTATTGATGATGAATTATGTGATATGGGATCAATGTGGATTGATGCTTGAAGAACTTGATCTCTATTTCCAATTGAATGTTAATGCATGGCCTTCATTGTAATCTCGATTAGTGCATTATTGAATAATTCATTTATGTAAAGATAATTGTAGCTACTGCTTTATATTGATGTTATTTATGAATTGTGGGTACGAACCATTCATGATCAATGTAAGGGAATCTTAGTAAGATTGATCTACATTCTTCTAACCTATAGATTAATAATGTATGTGCATGATGTGATCTCACTTCTACGGTAGCTGAAGATGAGTTAGGCTTGATTATTATGCCCTACTGCCCTAGATTGATATTATCGATGAAATATGATTGATGATCAATGCAAGGGAAAATGGTTAATGATCTATGTCTCTCTACTTTCTAGTGTATTGGTAATGTAGTCATGTAGTGCACTTGTCAGTAGCATGATATTTTAGTGGCTTATGCATGATTTATTCTATTTAAAGTATATTTAGCTACTTACTTAAACTAGAATTTGTTGATTAAAAAGGTGTATTGATTAATGATTATCAAAGGTTGATGAATTGGTAAGAATAACTCTTCCTCTCTACTTTTTTATAGTATTGGTAGTTGATAAAGCCTTGTATGGCATTGTGTGGTATGTTCCACTTATGGTGGCGGTGTTTACTTTATTGTAACTATATATGTTATGTGATCATGGCCTTGAAGGCAATTATACTATGAATGTGTGTTGGTGATGATCAGTCAATGTGAAGTCTATGCCTAGTTCCCTATTCTAGTTGTGATCTAGGTTGTATGACTATTGTTTAAGCATGTGTATAACTTTGTTTGGGATAGGTTTAGGAGCTGACATTTATTCGTTGGATGGTTAATAATCCCTTACCTATGTACCCCTATATGAATGTGTGGATAGCTAAGGTGAGAAGTCTCGAAAGTAATGTGATGTTGTCTTGTCTCCAATGCTATTATGAGTTGTGTGGTCTGTGCTTGAATTAGCATCGTGGTATTAAGAGGGTTGCTGCCTCAATGTGTTGTTGATATCCATTATGTGATCATGTTGACCATTGTACACCCACTCACACTTCATGCAAGCTTACAAGTAGTATAGGTTCATGGTGTCTAATGAAAGGTATTCTCATATACACTTGTGTTTACTACTATGCATGTAAAGTATGTGTCTATGAAGCATGTTATGTATTCCCTTAACTAGGATGACTTGATCGGTGTACTAGTATGCGCAAGGGTATGGGACCTTGTCTATGCATTTGCACATGTGCGCCTTGATAGGATAGTTCCTAGGTTTGGTTTCTTATGTAAATGAAAATGAATGCATGATTATATTAATGTATGAACATGTGTGGTTTTAATGTGTTATGTTAAATGGATTCTCACATATATGTATACACAGACACACATGAATGATGATCTAGTCAATAGAGGGGCACTTGAAAGGTGTTCTCAAGAGTACCCTAAACAAGATAGATGCTTAAATATGCTATGTCCATGTGAAAGACTTTCTCACATGATTTAGGTTGATGAACTCTCATCTATGACCTATGAGCTAAGCATATCAGGAGTTGACTCTTGTAAGACTAATCTTATAAAGTAATGTTAATAAAGGCTTTTAATAAAAGGGAACTTAGCTTAGCTACGAGAGAACTCGAATATGAGGGGTGTCCCTTCCCAATGTTGGAAGGTAGGTTCATCATAATTCTCATGAGGTGGATAAATACAATGCCTCAATAGGCATAAAGAGGGTTCCCATATAAGCCTCCAAGTTCCATAACTATGCTTGCCACATAGGATCTAGCAAGTGAGTTCGCTTAATATGCTAGCATGTGTTAATGTTCTACTTTGGCTAAGTAAAGAACCTTCCCTTGGTGTATGGCTGTACAACACCAAATTCCATGTAGCACCCATGGTCTTAGTTTCTGTTAAGCCTATAGTTTCCCTAGAGTAAAATGGACAACAGAAGTAAAGTAAGGACCCTAACAAGGATAACCTAAGGGTAGTTGCTTAGTGTAGGTGGCGGTATGGGACTTCACCTTTGCATTGCACAAGTGACTGATGTATCGTGGTTTCACGGTGTTTTCAATGTTTTTCCTTAAGAGTTGTGCGTGTATAGAACCTTTTGTAGTAGTTTTAACATGTTTTTATGTTTGTTTGTTTTGCAGGAAAGATGTCCAGTAATAAAACACATAAGGAAGCTAAAATAAAGTGCAGAAGCAACCCCCAAAGGCCATCGATGGTGATCATCGACTGAAGTTCAGGCTATTGGAGAAACTCAGGGAAATTTGACGAAGTGTGGGACTACGGAGAGGATCGACAGTCCGTCGATTGACGAACAGACCATCCTGTTCAACCGTTGATGATATCAGAGATAGTCCCAGTACCCGAAGGTGGAAAAATTCTAAGGATGGAGCAATGCGGAAGGCATCGACGAATGGTAGGTGCATCGACAGACCGTTCTGTTGGTCCGTCGATTGATTAAAAAAGGATGCCATCTGAAGAACGAAAAAATGATTCTAAGTCTGTACTGAGACATTATTGTTATTGTTCTTAGTTTGTGTTTGGAGATTGGTTTTGCAACTTTAGCATTAATTCAAATTCCGGATTTGGTTTTCATGTTTATCTTGTTATTTCAAGTGGGTTTTATGGTTTTTCTTCAAATTGTCAATTTAAGTTCATGTTTTATTGTTTAACAACTATGAATTGTGATCTTATATGCATTGTAACTAAATCCACAACTAGGGTTGTGGGAACCATGGGTGATGAACAAAGTAAAACTTGATTAATAACAATTCTCAAATAGGTTATTGCATGTATTGATAATTCTTTTGTTTAGAAGTCTTTTTAACGAGTGCACACGTTAGAACTCGCCTTGTTACTACTTGCCGGACCAAGGAGGTGGTTAATAAGAAAAGAATTATCAACATAGATTTAGTGGGATACTATCTAATAGGCTAGTTTTGATTGGTGCGAAGTAATAACTAAGCCATACATCGAATATGATGCTTAATATGAACTAAAGGTATGGGTTAGTAGCTTATACACACGTAGTTGGACCAAGGTGCGGGGTGAAATTCTATAAATGCCGGACCAAGGATTTTGAAGATACCTAACTTATCACTTTGCATGCAAAACACTAGGGAAGAATTGTTATAGCCAGGAATACAACGTTATGAACCTATGGGGGACACATACACCCTAGTTTCTCTCACAACTTGATCAAAACTAACTCTTTACTCCTTTAATTGTTTTACTTAGAAATATTAAAGAAATTTTGTTTCATAAAATCCCCCATTTAATTACTTGTTTTTGGAAAGAACTTGACTAAATAGAAGTAATTGTACATTGAAGTTTGAAAGAACTTGACTGAATATAAGTAATTGTATATTGAAGTTAAGTCTAAACCATTTTCCTCGTGGGATCGAACCCAACCTAATAGTTGGGTTTTTTACTTGATACGACCACTTATACTTCTTTAGGGAGGTGTAGTTTGAGCGTATCAAATTTTGGTGTCGCTCCCGGGGAAAGTGGCTTTTAGATTTAACCTTAATTTCATTACTGAAGTTTAGTCAATAATTTCCTGATTTTACTTTTCTTTTTTTTCTTTGAGGTCTAGCTTTAGTGTATGCTAAGTACACGGAGCCTAGGAGAACCGCTCATTCTGTTTGATCCTGAACTTAACCGTACACTGCGAAGAATGAAAATCAGTAGAACCCAGTCAATATAGGTGATAGGATAATTCATCAGCCTCCACCACCGGTTGAGGCTCACAATCAAGTAGTTACATAAAACCAAGCTGGCGATGCTTTGAGGATGAAGCCTCCCATCCCACGCCCTCAAGAGTTCTATAGGGGAAATGTCAACTTTAATGATTCTGATGAGCCTCTAGTCCTACCTCCTCTACCCCATGGGCACACATTCGTGGTGACTAGAAGTTTGATGCAGATGCTCACTACGAGGGGTTTGATTTTAGGGCTACCATCAGAGGATCTCAATGATCACATAGCCAAACTGAGGTTTGTATGCAAAAGTTGTGTAGGGAGGCAAAAATTAGATATGAACGTCATTGGGTTGTGGTGTTTCCTCTATCATTGACGGGAGATGCAGCGTATGGTTTACTGAGGTACCTATAATTCTATCTACACTTGGAACCAGTTGACAGATGTATTCCTAGCCAAGTACTATCCAGTGTACAAGAAGCTTAATCACAAGGATAAGGTGAACAACTTTGTGGCACTATCGGGGGAGAGTCAGTAAGTAGCTCTTGGGACAGGTTTACTGCGTTTTTGAGGAGTGTCCCAAACCACCGCATTGATGATGAGTCGTTGAACGTGTACTTCTATCGGGGTCAAGATGATAACAATAAAGCAGTACTCGATACTACAGCGGGTGGTTCTTATGGTGAGTGCACTTATGCCGAGATCGCAGAGAAGTTGGAGAAAATTTCTTGCAACGACAAGGCTTGGAGTAATAGAAAATCAGAAACTGGGAGAAACATCTTCATAGTACAAGCTACACACAATCTGGCGGCAGATGAGATTCGTGAAAAGATGACGCAAATGAGAACTAAGATTGGGTTGGTATTAAAACATGTCACTGGAGGTGGAGAGAAGGTAAATGCAGTGAATTACTTGACTAAACCACCACCACCAGTGGATGAGTACTACTATAAAAAGGATACTTATGGAGTGAATGATCATACGTGGGGTTTCCGACCAAAAACCCAAAGTTTCTGTAACACATTAAAAATTCAAGACGTGTTCTAGAGCCTAACATAAGTGTCATAAGGTATAGACATTTTTTTAACGCCTATTTTAATCAATATAAGTCATTTAGGAAGTTTAGAAACCAAAACGTCAAAGAACGTCCGGAAACTAGTTCAAGGAGTTACTAACATACCTTTTCCTATTTGACTAGCTTTTAGGAGCTGGAAAATGATGAAAATTAATGGTGTCTAACATGTGTTTAAGTTGATTCATAATCGAAATATCTAGGTACGAATCCCCAAGGACCAACCAAGGGCCCTTGAGAAGGACCCTTGCATTTTGGGGTCAAGACTGCCTGGGCAGTGTTCATCTATGGAGGCAAACGACGGAGCGTGTGTTGATCGACGGGGCATCGATTCCATCCGTCGATAAACACTTAACCAATTCATTGAAGGGGATCTTTTTCACACACTCTGAACTCATCGACGGATGTGCAGCATGGAAGGGGGGCTGGTCCGTCGATTGAGACACGAGGCGTCGACAGGGTCTCGTGGGTGAGTGACCTATTTTTGTTGCACGTTTTTAACTTCGTCTTTTACAATTAATTAAGGGGTTTGGTGGTTCCTAAGATATTAAGGTAAGTCTAATTAAATTAGTTAACCCTCCATGTAAAGACCCCAACCCCATTTGATTAATTACAACTCACAACACTAAACTCTCTTCCTTCTCTTTTCTTTCTCTCTCTACTGGAAGACATAATTGAAGACCAAGCTAGGGGAGGTTTTTGGGGGCTGTAAAGGGACTATTTCACCATAAATTTGTCATCAAACATGAAGTTATGGGATCTAAATCACCTTTGAGACCTCTTTCCTCAAAGGGTTCCTTCAAATTATTTTCAAAAGTTGAGTTTTCATGTGGGTCTTTCCCAATCTCGAAATTAATGTTATGAATTGATTTGTTTATGTTTTATTTTGGATAATGTGAATATATTAACATGAATTCTAACCTAATTATGATATATATTTATGGTTTGGTCTAGTTTGTAGAAGATGACCCTTACCCCTTAACCCTAGGTTTTGATCTTGATATGAATTAGGTTGTATTGGTTCAATTGACTTAGTTATTGGATGAATTAATATTAGGTGATGTTGCTACACTAATCATGAATGAATTAGAGTTATTTTTAGTCTTTCATGCTAGTTCTTGAGATGTTGATCTAGGTTATGAAGTATGTTGTGAATTGACCTAAGTATCTTGTCTTAATCTATGATCTATTATCAAATTGTGATTTAGTGATTCTTCTAGCCTTTTTATCATGTTGAGTATTGACTTGTGATGATTTATACCCAAATTGGATTGATTTTAGGGTTTATGGTAAGACCTTGATGATGAATTATGAAGGAGACTTGGTAAGTCTTGTGATCCCTATCCTTTACTTCAAATTGTGGTTCATTGTGATAAAGTCATGATGTTGTATTGGAGCATGCCTTGTATTAGGATTGATAGGGTTGTATGATGTTGAATTTAAATGTCTTGACTACGAATTGTCAGGCGTTAGCTTAAGATGTAAATGTTATAAGGATGGTGAATGATTTACCAATGTGCCTTATTATGATATGAGAATGTTAATGTGCTAAGCTTACCTATATGAATTGTAATGAAAGGATTTATACTCATGCAATCTTTATTGAGGTATGATGATGATGATGTTATACAAGGGTTAGTCCCTATGACCTAAACTAAGCTATGATTGATAATAAAGGCTTAAAGACATTTCAAAAAGGGACTCTAGCTTAGCACCAAGTGAACTAGAGTGAGGAGTGTCCCTTCCCACATAGGGAAGTTAGGATCACTAATGTACTCTTGATATTGGAGACTACTATGCACGTCGAAGAGGGTCTCAACTATATCTCCTAGTTCTTAAACTATGTTGCCCCCATAGGAATACTAGCTAGTAGATCCACGTAGTTGCTATGTTCATGATTTGGTACTACCTTGGCAACTAGTCCGCCTTCTTTCAATGTAGGGTTATATGACACTGGATTCCACATTAGCTTATGTGGTCTATGTCTGTTATGGCGAGACGTTCCCAAAAATGTAAAATGAACTGAAGGATTGAACTCTAACTGTGATAACCTAAGGGGTCTAGCTTAGTCTAGGTATGGGTATGGACTCTATCTAAGCATTTCACTAGTTAGCCTTGAGGGGAGTCTTAAGAGATTGTTCTTATGTATGAAAATGCTTATAATGCTATATGACATGCATATGATGAACTTGCACATTATTGATATTATATGTTGTTTGGTGTCACTTATGAATATGTGATGGTCTATATTATTAAAGTATGATGTTATGTATTCTTAAATGTTATGATATGTGAAGTAGGGTGTTAGTCATGATTCTTGTTGGGTTACTTGATTGAGTAAGGTTATGAGGCTTTGCTTAGTAATTCCACTTGTAGACTTGATAGGGGTCATGGGTAATTGTCTTCCTTTAATTGTCACAACCCAGATTCTGGAATCCTAATCGCAACCGGCGTTGTTGACCTCTCAGAGGTCGCAGACAAGCCTCTTCTTACATTCATCACATTCGTACGGTTAATTTTAGCGGAAAATTTAAAACTTTTTGTTTATATCTGAAGTATACATAGACTTCATATAAACGCGTATTTGTAAGGAAGTTCATTGCTCATACATCAACCATCTAGTTATAAAATCATGCAACTTGAAAGAAATAGAATCTCATGTCATAAGTAATACTTGCCAAAATGGCATCATTACAAGCGTGTGAATAAAACAGGAAGGAAACACTAGTGGAACATACCCCACTAGTTGAAACCTACTATTAAGCAAGAAATATAAAGGCAGGCATCCTCGAATGCATGAGGACCTACCAAGTCCGGATAAAATATCTGAGTCCGAACAACTGCAATGATACCCTTAACGTCCACCTGAGCCTGACCTAAAATAGTAATATTGTATGGAATTAGTACACACTTGTACTAAGTATGGGTACATGCAGCAACACATAACGATAATGCATGAACAAGAATGGATCTTCCTAATCAACATGCTTCCTTAGGAGGTCAAGTCTCTTTACTTGCCTAATTCGTAATAGGAAGTTCATTTGACCTCCTGACTTGCCTAATTCGTAATAGGAAGTTCATACCATGAATATGTCACACATCATACATATAGGTTCACATAACATACATTTCATGTTCTATATATATTATACATTTCATATCCATGAGACCTTGTAATTATAGACGTAGCATTAAGACATCTCAAGTGAGGGCCCAACATATGGGACCTCAACCCAAGGGCCTCCATTAGCAAACACAGAGTTTACTTCATTCGTTCATTTGTACTGTATATTATTCATTTCATTCATTCTTAGGATGATGTAAACACACGCTATACCTAGGATGAAGTTTAAGAGTTTCATCGGGGTCATGAAGTGCATTGACCAAGAATGACCTAATGTCATTACTTTAATCCGGTTTCACCTCTTGATTGTCTTGCACAAACACCTTTGGGATCGTTCATTTCATTATCTTTGGTACTTTGAAGAACTTCAACCTTAACCGACATAGATCATGTGAGTATCATGAAATCCGGTGTCTTCCCCACACCGAAAAGAGGTGGATTCACTGGCCAAAGTGAAATAAAAAACATGCTAGCTTTAGGGGTTCGAACCAAGCTAGTTCCCTATGTTGGCAACATAGTTCAAAGACTAAGAGATTTAGGGAGACCCATAACCACCTTGGTGGACAGCCTCATCTCATGAGATTTATGTGAACCTCTGCCCTTCCCGAAAGAAGGCATCACAACTCAAAGCTAGCCTATCGGTGCTTAATTTAAAGTTCCTATTTGCATTCAAATCATATATCATAAAATCTTGCTTCTTAGCATGAGGTAGTCATAGCTCATTAGATGATTTCTCATCTCTTCTTTACGTATTAAGGGTGAATTGTCCTTACACTTACATATAGAATGTGATTGAGACTTGTCTATTAATATTCACCACTCTCTAAGGTGAGTACTTTTAGTGACCTTTACTTAGGCTTGGTTGAGACTTGTCTCACCATTCATCTTTGCCTCTTATCATGTTGTCACCATTTTTATTAGCATCATAGCTTGACATAATTACTCCCCTCAATACGTGAATGTTCATTTCTTTATCTTGACCTTAACATACATCATATGCCATGCTCATGGCCTTTAGTGTACTTTACACTCATGGTAGTACCCCTTTCGGGTTACTCATATCTAGTTAAGTGTTTCATGATCATCTAAGTGCATATTGTGCAAGACTTTTGCATCTTGTACATTCGGCCAAGGGGACCCAAGTTTGATCCCTAGTGGCTGCATTTTATTTCATTATATGTAAGACTTATGAGCTTCACAATTTCAGTAAAGATAACCCGTGTTCGAATCTCTTGAGTAGCATTTTATTTATAATTATTTAGACTGTTAGGTATCTTCATATATTCGTCTGAGAGAATCCAGGATCGAATCCAATGGACTCAATTTTATTATGTTTTTTTGGTGTGAGATTTTATGTGTCTCACACCCTTGGCGGAGTAGCCGGGTTCAAATCCCCTTTCTCACACTATTTTTTTTCTTTTGATTTAAGGCTCTTCTCTTAATGTTAGGACCTTAAGGTCTCGAGTTCCACCCTCAATGGCAGCATCTATTTCTCTTCATTTTTACTAGTGATTATCCGAAACTATACTCAATTAACATATGCCTTTAATTCACTTTCTTGCATTTAGCCTAGGCGTTTATCTTAGAGTTTTGCGTGTAGTTTTAACCAATTCGTTAAGTAATTTACTTTCATTTTCTTGTTCATGAACATCACGATTTATTTTTGCATGTTAAACACACAACATTAAATTAACACATAATTCAAAATTTCTTCAAATAAACCGTAACAACACAATTGCGGAAAAATAGCATGCTTTCTGCACATATAACATTCAACATTTAGTCGTGCATAACAAATCATAAACAGTACGAGAACACACATTGCACACAATCACAATCATTCCAAAATCATCTACCAGAAGTCATACCAACACATGCATCAATCGTTCATAGGATCTAATGACAGAGGCATGCAACAGGGACAACATTAGTTTTTATATTGGAATTGAACTGAGCCTTAGGGGACTCTTGGGAAAGGGACCAAGAGATAAGAAAACCCATACCTTTTTCATCCTTGACAACCAGCCACAACCACACATCCTAACTCACACACAAACCTTTCTTCCGAGCTTTGATTCTTGTTCCCAAGTTAGGTTCTTTACGTTATTTCTTAAAACACTTAGGCGTACAAATTTTTCTTTTGGTTTTTTGATGGATGCATCCAAAAATTCCTTAGAATAGTAAGTTTACTTTTGTTTTATGTTTTTGAATTGTAAGGTAAAGCTGAAAAATGTTTTTAGGAGTATATAAAAAATTAAGAGTGTACATGAAGTACACTCCTAGTGGGAGTCGTGGGCCTCATGCTTGGGAGTTTGTTGTTGACTTATTCAACATAATTTAGACGATAAAATCAGATTATAATCTTCATATTAAGTTACTATAATGCCCCTACTGATTTTTGTCTAATTTAAATCATTTAAATCGCCCCATTTTGTGCCTCAAACTCGGCTTGAACCCGAGTGTGGAGATCCGGTCAAACTCGAGTTTGACTACCGAGCTTTGAACCATTTTGATTAATTAAAAAAAATTTATTAATTAATTTAATATCAGCCTAGTGTAATTACGATACTACCCCTAGCCCCGAAATTACCTTTTTACCCCTAGAACCATTAAGACCTAGGACTAACCCTCTAAGTCCGGTTAAGATTCACCAGGGTGAATCCTAGTGTTCAGGGCCCTATCATGGCTGGAACCAACCATGCCAAGATCAACCAACTCACCAAGTTGGTTGTCTTGGCTGGTGCATAGGTCCAGGGGTCCGGTTCCACGCGCATCAAGCCGTGTGAACCCGTCTAACCTATGCATTCTAGGTGTGTATAGGTCTTACTTAGCATAGTCATTTTCGAATTGTTACATTATCCCCCCTTAGGAACATTCGTCCCCAAATGACACTACTCATCATTAAACAAAGAGGGTGATTTTCAAAATCTACTCCATCATACTTAAACGTTTCTCCTTTGTGAACATTTGATTCACACTTATTCAGATGATGTATACCATTTAAGCTTATCTAAAGCTTCATATTTGAGATTGAGGAATTTCCTTCTCAATCACACTTATCTTAATGCACACCACAAATCATGCAACACAGAAAACATGCCTATGCTACACAAAAACAACAACATAAATTGTAAACATAACTTCGTTTTAACTCATATAATGCCATTATAACATATACGATTAGTGACCTATCACACCAAGTTGACTACAAAACTTAGAAGTTAGAGTTTCTTAAACGTAAATTAGACTTTAGGAATATAATATCTAACCTTTGGCACTGAACAAATGAGGATAGCGGGATCTCATATCAGCCTCGGCCTCCCATGTTGCTCCCTCAACAAGGTGGTTTCGCCATAGGACTTTCACGGTGGCAACCTCCTTGTTCCTCAGTCGCTTCACTTGACGATATAGAATTGTGATTGGAACCTCTTCATAGGAAAGGTTCTCATCAACTCCTAACCCCTCAACAGGAAGAATGGATGCTAGATCACCTAGACACTTCTTGAGCATTGAAACGTGAAACACTGGATGAACAGAAGCCAATTCTTGAGGTAACTTCAATTCGTAGGCCACATTTACTACTCGCCACAAGACCTCATAAGGACCTATATACCTCGGACTCAACTTACCTTTCTTACCAAACCTCATCACCCTTTTCATAGGTGATATCTTCAAGTAGACTTGATCACCTACCTTAAACCCTAGATCTCTCTTTCTGTTGTTTGCGTAGGATTTTTGACGACTGTAAGAAGTAGCCGATATATCTCTGATCATTCTCACCTTCTCCATAGCCTCATGTACAATCTCAGGGCCAAATTTGGCAAATTCTCTTACTTCAAACCACCCAACAGGAGACCTACATCTTTGGCCATATAGTGCTTCAAAAGGTGCCATCCCAATACGAGAATGGTAGCTATTATTGTAAGAGAACTCTATCAGCGGCAAGTGATCATCCCAAATCCCCTTGAAGTCAATAACACAAGCTCTCAACATGTCTTCAAGGGTCTGGATGGTACGCTCTGCTTGTCCATCTGTAAGCGGATGAAAAGCAGTACTAGCTTTACCTGTGTACCCAAACCTTTTTGGAAAGATCTCCAAAAATGAGAAGTAAGCTGCGCTCCCCTATCCGAGATGATAGACAGAGGAATACCATGCCATCTCACTATCTCATCAATATAAAGCTTGGCATAATCTTCAGCTTTGTAAATAGACTTCAAAGGTATGAAGTGAGCGGTCTTGGTCATTCTATCAACAATGACCCATATGGAATCATGTAGTTTCCTAGTCTTTGGCAGACCAACCACAAAATCCATATGGATAGCCTCCAACTTCCATGTTGGAATCTCAATCGTCTGAGTGAGACCCCCAGGCTTAAGGTGTTCTGCCCTAACCTGCTGGCAATTCAGACACTCCTCCACGAATTTAGAGATATCTCTCTTCATGCCTTTCCACCAATAGACCTCTTTAAGGTCATGGTACATCTTGGTGGCACCTAGATGAATGTAATACCTGGAACCATGAGCTTCTACCAAAATATTAGACCTCAAATTATCAACATTGGGCACACACAACTTGTTTTGGTACCTGAGTACACCATTCCCTTCTAGGGAAAACGATTCATTCAACTTACTCAATACTGAGTCTTTCAACTCCATGAGTACTGGGTCGAGATGCTGATTGGCTTTAACATCTACAACAAATGAGGATTCGGAGCTTGAGTGAATCGAAACACCCCCACTTGCTGCATCTGCCAGCCGTACACCCAATCTAGCCAATTGGTGTACCTCTTTAACCAGCTCTTCTTCTTTTCATCAATATGAGATATGCTGCCCATGCTCAATCGAATCAACGCATCAGCTACCACATTGGACTTACCCGGGTGATAATAAACAATCATATCATAATCTTTGAGCCATTCTAGACATCTCCTCTGACGAAGGTTCAACTCCCTCTGCGTAAAAACATACTGAAGACTTTTATGGTCAGTATATACATCAACATATACACCATATAAATAATGTCTCCAAAGTTTTAATGCAAACACCACAACAGCTAACTCAAGATCAGGAGTAGAATAGTTCTTCTTGTGGATTTTCAACTGTATCGATGCATATGAAATCACCTTTCCATCTTGCATGAGTAAACATCCCAAACCTACTCGGGAAGCATCACAGTACACCACATATGCTGCACCACTCCTCAGCAATGTGAGAACTGTGGCTGAAGTGAGTCGGTCTTTGAGCTCTTGGAAGCTCTTCTCAAATTTTTCAGACCACTCAAACTTCACCTTCTTCTTCTTCAAGGCTGTGAATGGAGCAACAATAGTGGAAAAGCCTTCCACAAACCTGCGATAGTAATTGGCCAAACCCAGAAAACTGCGAATATCGACAGGAGTAAGGGGTCTCGGACATTTCTTTACTGGCTCAACCTTTTTAGGATCAACTTCTACACCCTGGTCGGTCACGACATGACCAAAGAAGGTCACTGATCTCAACCAGGATTCAAATTTACTGAACTTCGCATATAGCTGATGTTTTATAAGTACCTGCAATGTCTTTCTCAAGTGTACTTCATGCTCTTCTCTCGAATTAGAGTATATGAGAATGTCATCTATGAATACTATGACGAAGGAATCAAGGTACTCATGGAAAACTCTATTTATAAGGTCCATAAACGCGGCTAGTGCGTTAGTGAGACCGAATGACATGACTAGAAATTCATAGTTCCCATATCTAGTACGAAAAGCCATCTTTGGAACGTCTTCCCGCCTCACTCTAAGCTGATGATAGCCTGACCGAAGGTCTATCTTGAAAAGAAACTTAAACCTTGGAGTTTATCAAATAAATCATCGATTCTGGGAAGAGGATACTTATTCTTTATAGTGACTTTGTAGAGTTATCGATCATCGATGCACATTCTAAGGGTTCCATCCTTTTTCTTTACGAACAACACTGGATCACCCCATGGGGATATGCTCGGCTGGATGAATCCCTTCTCAAGTAGATCTTTTATTTGCAACTTCAACTCTTTGAGTTCAGCTGGGGCCATCCTAAACGGGGGAATAGAAATTGGCTTGGTGTTGGGACCTAAATCAACACCAAAATCAATCTCACGTTTAGGAGGGATTCCTAGTAAATACTCCGGAAAGACATCTGGAAACTCATTCACTATCGACACCGAGTCTATGGAATGAACTTCTTGATATAAGTCATTGACTCGAACTAAGTGGTACAAATACCCCTTAGATATCATCTTATTGGCCTTTAGGTGTGAAACAATTAGTCCGATTGGACTTGAACCATGCCCTTCCCATTCCCGCTCTGACTCATTTGGAAACTGAAACCTCAGTACCCTTATTCGACAATCTATTATGGCATAACACTTACGGAGCCAATCCATACCCAAGATTATATCAAAATCGAGCATGGCTGATTCCACAAGATCAGCGTGAGTGACTCTATCAAGGATGTGAATTGGGAAATTTTATACAGTGTTTCTACTCTAATGCCGGGTACTTACTAGAATCGAATCATGCAGGACGTCAGGAAGCACATCAAATCTACTAGCTATCAAAGGAGTAACAAATGATATAGTGGATCCTGGATCTAACAATGCATACACTGGGAAAGTAAAGACATGCAACGTACCCATGAACAACATCAACTGACTTCTCTTGCTCTTCTCTACCTTTTAGCGCATTAAATCAGTTCATCCTAGGATGTTCGGCTGCAACATTAGCAATCGGCCGAGGCTGAGCATCTGCCTTGGCCTTATCCATCGTTTGAGGACAATCTCACACCATGTGTCCAGTCTTGCCACACCCGAAGCAGGTGTTTGTAACTATTAAACACTCACCTTCATGAGGACGTCCACGTTTACCACAAATCTTGCTTTTTCGCTAGACGTTCCAATCACTGCCCTTTCTGGGGCCAGACTCGTTCACTTTGGCATTCGAATTTCCAAAAGAAGTAGAATTACCTGAATGTCTCTTGAACTTAGACCTGTTTGGACTCCAAATGAACCCCTACCCGAGCTAGAAACAGTCTGATCCACAGTCTTAGGCTTCCTTCTTTCATGAACTCTCCTCTTACGGAGGCTCTCCTCCACTTGTTGAGCATGCACCATCAACCTGCCCAAATCCATGTTATCATGCAACATGGCTGCCCGACAATCTTCCACTAGATCCTCCAACACGCCAGTCACAAACCTGCTCATTTCATCCCTGTTATTTGCCACCCGAGAAGAAGCATACTTTGAGAGTTTAACGAATTTCAAGGAATACTCCTTGACTGACATACCTCCCTGTCTCAGGTTGATGAACTCTTCAACTTTGGCTTCTCGTTGCTCTCTGGGGAAGAATTTCTCCAGAAAGGCAGTCTTGAGAACATCCCAAGTGATGGGAACATCTCCACGTGCTCGGGTATCAATCCACATCCGGTACCAAAACTGTGCCACATCCTTGAGTTGATATGCAGTCAACTCAGCCTTCACTTCCTCATCCACTCCCATGGCAGAAAGGATCTTGTGGACCTCATCCACAAACTCCTGGGGATCCTCATAGGTCTTGGATCCGTAGTAAACTAGGGGGTTCATTCTGGTAAAGTCCCTCAGCCTGCTAGCCATGGTGCTAGCATGAGGGTTCTCTGTAGGAGCACCCTGTCTCGCGGCTTGAGCCTGAGTAGTGATGGCCTGTGACATATGCAGCAAAGCATTCCTCACTTCACTATCTGTCAACCCAGCTGGATTGACAGGCACTTGATCAGCAACAACTGGGGCTTGAAGAGGAACTTGATTTCCTCCAGCAGCTGCCTCACCTACCCCCGTTCCCGAGTTTCTCCTCATATTCATTATCTACACGTAGATACAAGAAGAGAGTTAGATTCTTAATGACACAATTATGTCACAATTCCACATAGAACGATAAAGAGTAGAAGGGCAAATTTCCTAAACATTATGCAGTCTTTAATTCATGATAATGGTGCACTTCACTACCATAACTTAGAAACTACTTAACGTGGTTGATATGAGCCTGATATCTTGGATATTTAACCTAATGGTAGATACCAAGTTTGTCACAATCCGGATTCTGGAAACCAAATTACAACTGGCGCGTTGACCTCTCAGAGGTTGCAGACAAGCCTCTTCTTGCATTCATCATATTCGTACAGTTTATTTTAGCGGAAAATCTAAATTTTTTTGTTTATATTTGAAGTATACATAGACTTCATATAAACGCGTACTTTTAAGGAAATTCATTGCTCATACATCAACCATTTAGTTATAAAATCATGCAACTTGAAAGAAATAGAATCCCATGTCATAAGTAATACTTGCCAAAATGGCATCATTACAAGCGTTTGAATAAAATAGGAAGGAAGCACTAGTGGAACATACCCCACTAGTTCAAACCTACTACTAAGCAAGAAATATAAAGGCAGTCATCCTCGAATGCATGAGGACCTACCAAGTCCCGATGAAATCTCTGAGTCCGAACAACTGCAATGATACCCTCAACGTCCACCTGAGCCTGCACCTAAAATAGTAATATTGTATGGAATTAGTACACACTTGTACTAAGTATGGGTACATGCAGCAACACATAACGGTAATGCATGAACAAGAATGGCTCTTCCTAATCAACATGCTTCCTTAGGAGGTCAAGTCTCTTGACTTGCCTAATTCATAATAGGAAGGTCATACCATAAATATGTCACACATCATACATATAGGTTCACATAACATACATTTCATGTTTCATATATTATACATTTCATATCCACGAGACCTTGGAATCATGGACATAGCATTAAGACATCTCAAGTGAGGGCCTAATATATGGGACATCAACCCGAGGGCCTCCTTTTGGAAAACACCGAGTCTGCTTCATTCGTTCATTCCTACTCCACATGAATGATCATTATTCATTTCATTCATTCATAGGCTGATGTAAACACCAGCAATAACTAGGATGAAGTTTAAGACTCTCATCGGGATCATGAAGTGCAATGACCAAGAATGAACTAATGTCATTACTTGAATCCGATTTCACCTCTTGATTGTCTTGCACAAACACCTTCAGTATAGTTCATTTCTTTATCTTTAATACTTTGAGGAACTTCAACCTTAACCGACATAGATCTTGTGAGTGTCATTAAATCCATGTCTCCTCCACACCGAAAAGAGTGGAGTCACTGGTCAAAGTGAAACCAAAAACATGCTAGCTTTAGGGGTTCGAACCAAGCTAGTTCCCTATGTTGGCAACATAGTTCAAAGACTAGGAGATTTAGGGAGACCCATACCCACCTTGGTGGACAGCCTCATATCATGATATTTATATGAACCTCCGCCCTTCCCGAAAGAAGGCATCACCACTCATAGCTAGCCTATCGATGCTTAGTTTAAAGTTCATATTTACATTCAACTCATACATCATCGAAGCTTGCTTCTTAGCATGAGGTAGTCATAGCTCATTATATGATTTCTCATGTCACGACCCGGGTTCTGGAATCCAAATCGCAACCGTCATCGTTGACCTCTCAGAGGTGCAGACAAGCCTCATCTTGTATTCATCACATTCATATGGTTAATTTTACCGGAAAAATTAAGACTTTTAAACGTATGAAGTATACATAGACTTCATATAGTTATTTCATGAATTCATCATATACTAAGCTCAACATAAATGTAACAACCATCTATCATAAGAATCAATTCGAACAGAATAAGAGTATATCATAAATGTGTTTTCCAAACACGACCTTATTACAAAAGCTTCAAAATGAAAGTATGAAAGAAATTATAGGGACAACATCCACTAGCTTTGTCTAAAACTAAGGCTAGACTAAAACTGTAGCATCCTCGAAATGAAGAGGACCTACCAAATGGTCTGGAGAAACGCTAATGTCCAAACCGTTGCAAGAGTCGTCAATCTGTCCCTTAACCTGCATTGATAAAATAGTAAATAGTAGGGGTTAGTACAACACTTGTACTAAGTATGGGTGCATGCTCACATACACATAACGCTATGCATGATCAAAGAAAGCTCTTCCTAAACAACCTGCTATTTCTGGAAAGCCTAGTCACTAGACTTTCCTAAATAGTTAGTTGTGAATTGAGGTATGAATATGATGTATTTTAATGCATTCAAAGCACAGTACTCATTTTCTAAAAGATTACAAAACATTAGTATCATCAACATAATTTTAGAACAACTCGGGTGAAGTTTTGAGATTTTTGATCCTCTTAGGCCGAGAGCTCCTCTTTGTACACATAGATTATTTTTCAGCCTTTTTCTGGTTCTTGTTGTGTAGTTCAATAATTCTTTTGGTCCTATGTTTTACTCATAAGTGAAATGATTCATTGTAGTCGCATACCCACAATGAATCGATGTAAGTAATTCAAGGACTAAGGAATGATTTCCCTACCTTATAGTGAGTCATTCTTTATACTATATATTCATTACCTTTCATAAGCAATTCTGTATTTATGATGCCATTCATTTCATTACTTCCATGTTTTATATATTATACATTTCATATACACGAGACTTTGAAATCATTGATGTAGCATTAAGACATCTCAAGTGAGGGCCCAACATATGGGACCTCAACCCGAGGGCCTTCTTTAGCAAACACAGAGTCTGCTTCATTCGTTCATTCGTACTTCACATTATTCATTTCATTCATTCGTAGGATGTGTAAACACCAGCTATACCTAGGATGAAGTTTAAGACTCATCGGGATCATGAAGTGCAATGACCAAGAATGACCTAATGTCATTACTTGAATCTGATTTCACCTCCGGATTTTCTTGCACAAACACCTTCGGTATCGTTCATTTTATTATCTTTCATACTTTGAGGCTGGCCTCATTCTTTCTTTGGGAACATTAACCTTAACCGACATAGATCATGTGAGCATCATGAAATCCAGTGTCTGCCCCACACAGAAAAGAGGTAGAATCACCGGCCAAAGTGACCTGAACATGCTAGCGTATATGGGGAGTCGAACCTTGCTAGATCCCTATATTGGCAGTATAGGTTCAAGGACTAGGAGATATAAAAAAACCCATACCAGGTATGCCGGACAGTCTCATCTCATGAGAGTTACGTGAACCTGCACCCTTCCCAAAATAAGGCATCACCGGTCATAGCTAGCCTATCGGTGCTCAGTATAAAGTTCCATTACATTCAACTCATACATTATGGAAGATGGCTTATAGCATGAGGGAATCATTGCTCATTAGATGATTTCTCATCTCATCATTAGTATTAAGTGTGAATTGTCCTTACACTTACATATAGAGTATGATTGATACTTGTCTCTTGATATTCAACACTCTCTTAGGTGAGTACTTTTAGTGACCTTTACTTACGCTTGGTTGAGACTTGTCTCACCATTCATCTTAGCCTCTTATAATGTTGTCACCATTTTCATTAGCATCATAGATTAACATAATTACTCACCTAATTACGTGAATATTCATTTCTTCTTTATCTTTTAGTGTTGACTCAAGCATTATGGAGGCTTGCTTCTAGATTGAGATTTACTTACTCTATCTAGATTGAGATTTACTTACTGGTCATCCTTACTTTACATTTATGAAATGTGAATTTTCCTTACATATCATCCTTTGGTGTTAATGATACTTGCTCACACATTCTAACAACTTCATACGTGAGTATTCTTTTAACATAGTAGCTTAGGTGTAAGTAATACTTGTCTCACTTCTTTTAACACCCCATTCTGCTCACTTACTTAATTTAGACCCCATTAATTATGTTATAACTCAAGTTACTGTTCTTTACTTTAGTTTAGTATCTTCATTTTATCGTTTATGGACGATGAACACTTCTTTCAATGAGTTACATATGGTCACAGTTCATTCTTTTAGAGAATGTTGGGAGTTGTCCCAATGGATGGCATGCCCTTGGTTATGGATTCATTGAATTACTTTAGAAGTGCTTATAATATATTTGATACGCTTATTACACAAGATTGACATATGATTTGTATAGGCATAAACATTTGGGTATATATTACATCATCATCTTTGTTGGCATAGGCCAATTTTTACATTCTTTCATGCTTGGTTAGATATGTATATTATTCATTAACCAATCTTTTAATTATTTAACATAATATTATAGCCATTTCGATGCATCCCTTTTGGACAATGTATTGTTAGCCATTTTATTGGCATAAACCAAACAATCACTCAAGTTATGATTTCATGGAGATCTTTTTAGCAAACCTTATAACATAACTTTAGGCATAACGTTTTTAAACATCTTGGACAGCATCATATTAGCATTTGATGAATATATCATCTTTATAACGTCATATTAACAGCAAGTATGCACAACAGACCGTAACATCTTCATACATAAGATTTTCGCACATATCTTTAACATGGTATAATTCTTTTAATTAACATAATAACACTAGCATCAAAGAGTCCAATTAATAGGTTCATTCAATCATTATTTAATAAAAAACCATACACATTAAGATCAGCCAGAACCACATACCAATAACATGATTTCTAGCCTATTCAACATTAAAATCATAACAAGGATAGTAGGGAAAGGAGTTCGACAAGAACGATGGGAAACAACACTAGTTTTCCAGATCTTTGAATCATTCGAAAGAAATTTCTCTTGGAGAAAGAAGTCCAGGCGAGAAACCCATACCTTATTTAGAAATTAATCTACGAAGACCACCTTGAACGAAACCTTGAAGAAACCTTGAAATCGCCTAGAGAAATCGATAAATTTTCTGTCTTTTTCTTGCGTTCTTTGCTTACTGTTTTTGCGTCCTTTTTGTTTATGAGTTTGAACGTAATTTTTAGATTTAAGAACTGATATTTACTCATTCAACTTAGGGTTTAATATGTTAATTAAATAAATTAATTAACTAATTACTAAAAAGCCCCTCCTAGATTGACTAGAACTAGGAAAATACAATACTTGGTCAAATCTGAAATTTTTCCTAAGAATTTCGTTTTGCCCCTTTAAATTAATTAATTAAATGTCTAATTTAATTAATTAAGGTACCTAGGGTAACTATTAAAGTTCCCCTAAATCATTGGAAAAAAAATTAACCCTTTTGGACCATCCTAGGTTAAGTACTAGGATGTTTCTTGAGTTGTACTAGGTTAGTGTAAAAATTTCGGTTAGACCCCTTTAATTTGATTAATCAAATTGCTAATTTAATTAATTAACTGACCTAGTGTAATTACTAAAGAACCCTTAAGTCGTTATAACCATAAGTAATCCTTTTAACCATCCTAGGTTAGGTACTAGGTTGTCTTTTTCTTGTTTTAACAGAAATCTGGATATTGCTTTGTGATTTCGGTTTTGCCCCTTTAAATTAATTAATTAAGTTGATAATTAATTAATTAAGTAGCCTACAATAATTACTAATGTACCCTTAAGTCTTTAGGATCCTATCTAACTCTTTGGACTATCCTAGGTTAGGTACTAGGTTGTCCCTTTCTTGTCTTAACCGAAATCTGAAAATTTCCTTTTTATTTTCGGTTTTATCCCTTTTAAATTAATTAATTAATTTTCTAAATTAATTAATTAGGTAACCTAGGGGAATTAATAAAGTACCCCTAAGTTTTTAGGACCATAACTAACCTTTTGGACCATCTTAGGTTAGGTACTAAGTTGTCTCTTTAACTAGTACTAGTTTAGTGTCAACCCGGTTTTGTTCCTAGGTTGTCGGGTGCACTAATGGTTCCTATTTGGTTAGTCCTAGTTTATTTAGTTATTTAGGGCAATAGGCTAGAGTCTAGAATTGGTAGGGAGGTTATGACCCACATGGAGTGGTCCCTTGTGCACGTTTTTCCCCCTAACTACCCTAACCTAATTCGGTTAGGGTGGTCCCCTCCTTTGGCAGCTTCTTCACATGCCTTGCACATGTGCTTGCACATGAGTTGGTTGTACTTCCCTAACTAACTATTATTTATGGTTCATTTGTGAATGTTTATTTATTGTCCCAAGGATCCTCACTATGTCCTTGGGCACTGTTTAATCTACATGATCATTTTAAATGATCATGTGCTTTGGTACCAAGACTTGACACTTAGATGCCTAGTACCTAATTTGTTAGTTAAGGAATTAAATATTAATTTAGCTTAGGGTCTTCATTGCAGGTACATTTCTTTAACAAGATCATTAATACTTAGAAAAATTGGCTAACACCCTTTAAGCCAACATTTTCTAATATGCCCAATATTTTTCTTATTGGGTATTTTATAGAAATTGTCTAATACCCCTTAGCCAATTTTCTATACTATGCCCAATATTTCTCAATATTGGACATTGGAATGCCTATGTATTCCCAATATGCATTCTTACAGACTTACTGGGTTCTTCATTAGACATGTAATTTTTTTCCGGAATGTTACATCTCGTCTCTTTCTTACGTATTAAGTGTGAATTGTCCTTACACTTACATATAGAATGTGATTGAGACTTGTATCTTAATATTCAACACTCTCTTAGGTGAGTACGTTTAGTGACCTTTACTTAGGCTTGGCTTAGACTTGCCTCACCATTCATCTTTGCGTCTTATCATGTTGTCACCATTTTTATTAGCATCATAGCTTAACATAATTACTCCCCTCATCACGTGAATGTTCATTTCTTCCTCTTGCCCTTAACATACATCATATTCCATGCTCATGGCTTTTAGTGTACTTTACACTCATGCTAGTTACTCCCCTCATTACGTGAATGTTCATTTCTTCATCTTGCCCTTATCATACATCATATGCCATGCTCATGGCCTTTAGTGTACTTTACACTCTTGGTAGTACCCCTTTCGGGTTACTCATATCTAGTTAAGTGTTTCATGATCATCTAAGTGCATATTGTGCAAGACTTTTGCATCTTGTACATTCGGCCAAAGGGACCCAAGTTTGATCCCTATTGGCTGCATTTTATTTCATTATATGTAAGACTTATGAGCCTCAAAATTTAAGTAAAGATAACCCGTGTTCGAATCCCTTGAGTAGCATTTTATTTTTAATTATTTAGACTATTAGGTATCTTCATATATTCGGCCGAGAGAATCCGGGATCGAATCCAATGGACTCAATTTTATTATTTTATTTTGGTGTGAGATTTATGTGTCTCACACCCTTGGCCGAGTAGCCAGGTTCAAATCCCCTTTCTCACACTATTTTTTTTCTTTTGATTTAAGGCTCTTCTCTTAGTGTTAGGACCTTAAGGTCTCGAGTTCCACCCTCATTGGCATCATCTATTTCTCTTCATTTTTACTAATGATTAGCCGAAACTATACTCAATTAACACATGCCTTTAATTCACTTTCTTGCATTTAGCCTAGGCGTTTAGCTTAGAGTTTTACATGTACTTTTAACCAATTCGTTACGGACTATACTTTCATTTTCTTGTTCATGAATATCACGATTTATTTTTGCATGTTAAACACACAACATTACATTAACACATAATTCAGAATTTCTTCAAGTAAACCGTAACAACATAATTACAGAAAAATAGCATGCTTTGTGCACATATAACATTCAACATTTAGTCGTACATAACAAATCATAAACAGTTCGAGAACACACATTGCACACAATAACATCATTCCAAAAATCATCTATCAGAAGACATACCAACGCATGCATCAATCATTCATAGGATCTAATGACAGGGGCATGCAACGGGGACAACATTAGTTTTTTGATTGGAATTGAACTGAGACTTAGGGGACTCTTGGGAAAGGGACCAAGAGAGAAGAAAACCCATACCTTTTTCAGCCTTGACAACCAGCCACAATCACACGTCCTAACCCACACACAAACCTTTCTTCCGAGCTTTGGTTCTTGTTCCCAAGTGAGATTCTTTACGTTATTTCTTAAAACACTTAGGCGTACAATTTTTTCTTTTTGTTTTTTGGTGGATGCAGCCATGAATTCCTTAGAACAGTAAGTTTACTTAGTTTTCTTTTTTTGAATTGTAAGGGAAAGCTGAAAAATGTTTTTCGGAGTATACAAAGAATTAAGAGTGTACATGAAGTACACTCCTAGTGGAGTTGTGCGCCTCATGCTTGGGGAGTTTGTTGTTGACTTATTCAACATAATTTAGATGATAAAAATCAGATTATAATCTTCATATTAAGTTACTATAATGCCCCTCTTGATTTTTGTCTAATTTAAATTGCCCCATTTTGTGCCTCCAACTTGGTTTGAACCCGAGTGTGGAGATCTGGTCAAACTCGGGTATGACCACAAAGCTTTGACCTATTTTGACTAATTAAAAGGAATTTTTAATTAATTAAATATCAGCCTAGGGTAATTACCATACTACCCCTAGCCCCGAATTTACCTTTTTTTACTCCTAGAACCGTTATGACCTAGGACTAACCATCTAAGTCCGGTTAAGACTCACTCGGGTGAATCCTAGTGTTCGGGGCCCTATCATGGCTGGAACCAACCCTGCCTAGCTCAACCAACTCACCAAGTTTGTTGGCTTGGCTGGTGCATAGGTCCAGGGGTTCGATTCCACACACATCATGCCGTGTGAACCCGTCTAACCTATGCATTCTAGGTGCGTATAGGTCTTACTTAGCATAGTCATTTTTGGATTGTTACATTAATTATGTCGAGATGTACTATTATTCATGCTTGTTGCTATTATTACTTGATGATAGGGTTACTTGACTATGTGTTCAATTATAGTATATGTATATTGACTTGACTAGTTTTGATGTTGTTGGTCTTGTTATGTATATGCTTATGACTTAATGAACATGTCTTATTGATTGGTATGGTCTTGCTGAATATGCATAAGTGTTTTCAAAGTAAATTGCATATCTTTATGAAATGTCCCTTTGCTTAGCATGATTTCAAAGTATGTGTGCATATGGTCTTATACTTAGTACAAGTGGTGTACTAACCCCATTTCTTCCTTTTCCTCAACATTTTAGGTTCCGGTTGTTGAAGTGCTTTGAAGACGACTTGAAGAAGGCTTCGATCGCTTATTTATCCAAGTAGAGTAGGTACTCACTTTCCGAGGGCGAAGCCACTATCTAACTTATGTAATTGCTTTGAGTTTAAGACGTATATGTTCTTTCTTTTCCATTTAGTATGAAACATTCTATAGCCCATGTGAGGCATTCTTACTTTCCTGTATGGGCTATGCTAAGTTACTACACTCTTATTAGATCGTTATGAGATGAGACGACTATTATGACAATGTTATATTTTGTATACTTATGTTCAATAGTAGACTATGTAATATTCCTATGTGAAAGGTCTATGTATACTCGATATATATATATATATATA
>NC_028639.1:35085184-35112591 GCF_001406875.1 Solanum pennellii | reverse complement strand
TATATATATATATATATATATACATATATCTGTGTGTGTGTGTGTGTGTGTGTGTGTGTGTAGAGGTCTATGGAAACCTCCAATTGGAAGTAATGAATAGTTTTAAATTTTCCGCTAAATTTGACCTATGAATGTAATGATGTAAACTAAGAGGCTAGTCTTAGTCCTCAAAGAGGACGACAACGCCGGTTACGTCTAGGGGGTAAACCCGGATGTGACAATCTTGGTATAAGAGCAAGAGGTTAAATTATCTTCGTGTCAATGTCTCATTCAACCACGTCTATGTAAGTTCATATTCATAATTGTGAGGCGCACCACATTTATAGATAGGAACCTACGTGATGCCTAGGAAACTCTCACTTTCTTGGAAGTCCAATATCGTGCCTTTGGAGTGTTAGCTCTCTTTTCTTTTGCTATCATTGTGATTATAGGTAGATGAATACTCAAAGGAATGCGGCACGAAGACTCGAAGAAGAGATTGCCAATACAGGAGTTCCTCCCCGTGGTGATCAAGTTCCTCCTCTTGAGGAAGATATAAATGATGACCAAGCCCCAGCAAATCCTTCTCCTTTGGCGGATGAGAACATAAGGGCCACTCTTCTCCAAATGGACCAAGCCATTACTACCCAAGAACAAGCCGCCACTACGCAAGCTCAAGCCATGACGGCCCAAGCTAACCGGGAGGTTGTACCTAGGAAAATTAACAAGTTGGTACTATGGCTTCCCGTCTAAGAGATTTCACTTGGATGAACCCTCCTACTTTGTATGGGTCCAAGGTTGAAGAGGACCCCCAAGATTTCATCGATGAAATATACAAGATCCTCTGTGGTATGGGGTTGTCTACTAGTTAAAAGGCCGAGTTAGACACCTATTAACTCAAGGATGTGGTTCAAGCATGTTATGTCCAATAGAGGGACAATAGGCCTTTAAGAGGTGGACCCGTGACTTGGGAAGTGTTCAAGAAGGCTTTTCTCAATTGGTTCTTTGCTAGGGAAAAGAGGGAAGCTAAGGTGGTGGAGTTCATTAAACTTCGCCAAGGAGGTATGAGTGTTCATGAATACTTTTTGAAATTCACTATATTGTCAAAATATGCTCCTTCTTTGGTTTCCGATCCTAGAGATGAAATGAGCCGCTTTGTGATGGGGATATCGGATGATTTGCAACTACATGACGACATAAAAATTTCCCGTCTTATGGTGCATGCCCAAATTGTGGAGGAGGCAAGATCTTTTGATGAGGTTCTTCAAAGAATACGCTTGAGATAAAAGACAAGCCTAGATTTAAAAAGCGGGTTTTAAATCAAGTTCCTTCTATGTTCCCTAAGGCTAGTGGTGATAGGGTGTCTAATCCTAACCGAAATGCCAAGGTTGATCCAAGGAAAATAGAGGTGGTAAAAAATTAGCCTAGACCATTGACTCCAATCGACATTAGGAGTTTCTTCGGTTTAGCAGGTTATTATCAGCTCTTCATGGATGGTTTTGCGTCCATTGCATCTCCCTTGACTACTTTGACCCAAAAGTATAAGAAATTTGATTGGTCGGAGGCATGTTAGAGAAGCTTCCAAATTTTGACTCTACCGGAGGGTACAAAGGGTTTCATTGTGTATTTGATGCATCACGAGTGGGTTTGGGGTGTGTGCTTATGCAACATGGGAAGGTAATAGCCTATGCTTATAGGCAACTTAAGGTGCATGAGAGAAACTATCCAACTCATGACCTTGAGTTTGCGGCTGTGGTATTTTCCTTGAAAATATGGAGGCATTACTTGTACGGCGTCCATGTTGATGTGTATACCAACCACAAGAGTCTCCAATATGTGTTTACTCAAAATGAGTTGAATAGGTGGTTGGAATTGTTGAAATATTACGACATAAGTGTTCTCTATCACCCCAGCAAGGACAATGTTGTTGCGAATGCTCTAAGTCGTATGAAAATGGGTAGTGTGTCCCACATAGATGAAGCGAAGAAAGGCCTAGTGAGAGATGTTCATAGGTTGGCTAGATTGAGTGTGAGGTTGGAAGATTCTCCGAACGGTGGTTTTATGGTCCATCATAACTCCGAGTCATCCTTGGTGGTTGAGGTGAAGTCCAAACAACAACTTGATAAATCATTGATGGAGTTGAATGAATCAGTCCTTGGTAAGCTTAATGAGGCATTCTACTTAGGAGGGGATGGTGTTTTGAGGTACCAAGAAAGATTGTGTGTTCCCAAGGTAGATGGGTTGAGGAACTGGATTCTTGAGGAAGTCCATGGGTCCCGCTACTCCATTTATCCGGGTTCGACAAAAATGTACCATGACCTTAGGGAAATATTTTGGTGGGAAGGTTTGGAGAAGGACATAGCGGAGTTTGTCGTCCAAATTGCAAACAAGTGAAAGCCGAACATCAAAAGCCGGGTGGCGTACTTCAAGAAATCCAAGTTCCTACTTGGAAGTGGGAATACATCAATATGGATTTTGTAGTAGGTTTGCCTCGGACTCAAAGGCAATATGACTCTATATGGGTGGTTGTGGATAGGTTGACCAAGTCCGCTAACTTTGTTCCCGTCAAGTCTACTTATTCGACAGAAGATTATGCTAGGATCTTCATATATGAAATTGTGTGTCGCCATGGTATTCCGTTACCCATCATTTCCGATCGGGGTGCACAATTCATATCTAGGTTTTGGAGGTCATTCCAAGAAGGATTGGGTACTAAGGTGAAGTTAAGTACCGCTTTTCATCCCCAAACGGATGGTCAAGCGGAGCGTACTATTAAAACCCTTGAGGATATGTTTAGGGCTTGTATTATTGATTTCAAGGGGAATTCGGATAATCATTTGCCTTTGGTGGAGTTCGCTTACAATAATAGTTTTTATTCATCCATATCCATGGATCCCTATAAAGCCTTGTATGGTAGGAGGTGTAGGTCTCCTATTAGATGGTTTGAAGTAGGCGAGCTTCGCTTCTTGGTCTCGATATGATTTATAATACTTTGGAGGAAGTTCATATCATAAGGAACTGGTTGCAAACAGCCTATAGTCGGCAAAAGTCTTATGCCGATCATAGGAGAAGAGATTTGAAGTTTGAAGAAGGTGATAAAGTGTATTTGAAAATTTCGTCGATGAAAGGGGTGTGTTAGATTTGGCAACAAAGGGAAGTTTAGTCCTCGTTATGTGAGTCCATATGAAATGTTGCAAAGGGTTGGTAAGGATGCCTATGAATTGAAGCTTCCTAGTGAATTGGCTTTGGTTCATCCGGTTTTCCATGTTTCCATACTTAAGAAGTGTATCGGTGATCCCAAGTCTATTATTCCTATTGAGGGTCATGGTGTGAAGAATAAGCTCTCGTATGAGGAAGTTCCGGTTCAAATTCTTTATAGGCAAGATAAGAATTCAAGGAATAAAAAGATGGCTTCCGTAAAGGTGTTATGGAAGAATCACCTCGTTGAGGGTGCAACATGGGAGGCCGAGGCCCACATGAAGTCTCATTAACCTCATCTATTTGATAACTTACTAATAATGAAAATAATGACTAAAATTGAAGTTTCTTTGATTTTTAGTGAAGTTTTACAAAAAGTGCATTTTTGATATTGTTACAGTGAATTACTGTGAAATTGTGCATCTGGTCTTGAAATTTTGCTCTTTGTCTTGATTTTAGTTATGTTGTGCATTTTGATATGGTGAGTCTTTATTAAATAATATGTGGCATGTTGGTAAGTTGAACTTTGACATAATTGACTCATAAATGCTATGCTGAGCTCTTGTTGTTGTGAGAAGGATATTCCTCATAATGTAATGTTGAGCCTTAGGTGTGGTAATTGAAGTTGTAAATTGCCTTTTGTAAGTGATATGGTTGATGTTGTTATGTTTGTTGGTTGTTGGGCTGGTAGTCTTGAGTCTATTCCTTCTTTCTAAATATTTTTAGTGTCATTCTGGGACGAATGTTCCTAAGGGGGGATAATGTAACACTTCAAAACTTCAAGACGTGTTCTAGAGCCTAACATAAGTGTCATTAGGTCTAGCCACTGTTTTAAGGTCTATTTTAATGAATATAAGTCATTTAGGAAGTCTAGAAGCCAAAACGTCCAAGAACGTCAATGAAATTCGAAAACTAGTTCAAGGAGGTACTAGCGTGCCTTAGCCTATTTGACTAGCTTTTAGGAGTCGAAAAATGATGAAATTTGGTGGAAGGGTGTCTAACAGGTGTTTAAGTTGATTCATAGTCAAAACGTCCGGATACAAATTTCCAAGGACCAACCAAGGGCACTTGAAGAGGACCCTTGCATTTTTGGGTGAAGACTGCTTGGGCAATGTTCACCTACGAAGGCAAACGACGGAGAGTGTGTTGATCGATGGGGCGTCGATTCCATCCATAAACCAAAATTTAGACAATTCATTTAAGGGGATCTTTTGCACACTCTCTGAACTCATCGACAGATGTGCAGCACGGAAGGGGGGCTGGTCCGTCGATTGAGACACGAGGCGTCGACGGGGTCTCGTGGGTGAGTGACCTGTTTTTGCTGCACTTTTTAACTAAGTCTTAAACAATTAATTAAGGGGTTTGGAGGTTAGTTAGGGATTAAGGGAATTCTAATTAACTTAACTAACCCCCTATATAAAGACCCCAACCCCATTAGACTAATCACAACTCACAAAATAAAACTTTCTTCCTTCACTCTTCTTTCTCTCTATATTGGAAGACACCATTGAAGACCAAGCTAGGGGAGGGTTTTGGGGGCTGTAAAGGGACTATTTCACCATAAATTCTTCATCAAACATTAAGGTACGGGATATAATTTACCTTTGAGACCTCTTTCCTCAAAGGGTTCCTTCAATGTATTTTCAGAAGTTGAGTTTTCATGTGGGTCTTTCCCAATCTTGAAATTAATGTTATGAATTGATTTTTTATGTTTTATTTTGAATAATGTGAATATATTAAAATGTATTATAACCTAATTATGATATATCTTGATGGTTTGGTCTAGTTTGTTGAAGATGATCCTTACCCCTTAACCCTAGGTTTTGATGTTGATATGAATTAGGTTGTATTGGTTCAATTGACTTGGTTATGGGATGAATTACTATTATATGATGTTGTTACACTAATCATGAATGAATTAGGGTGATTTGTAGTCTTTCATTCTAGTTCTTGAGATGTTGATTAAGGTTATGAAGTATGTTGTGAATTGACCTAAGTATCTTGTCTTAAGCTATAATCTCGTATTGAATTGTGATGTAGTGATTCTTCTAGCCTTGTTATCATGTTAATTATTGACTTATCATGTTGTATACCCAAATTGATTTTATTGAGGGTTTATAGTAAGACTTTGATGATGAACTATGAAGGAGACTTGGTAAGTCCTATGATCCCTATCCTTTACTTCATATTGTGGTTAATTGTGATTAAGTCATGATGTTGTATTGGAGTATTACTGGTATTAGGATTGATAAGGTTGTATGATGTTGAATGGAATGTCTTGACTACAAATTATGAGGTGTTAGCTTAAGATATAAATGTTGTAAGGGTGGTGAACGATTTACCAATGTGCCTTATCATGATATTAGAATGTTAATGTGGTAACCTCACCTATATGAATTGTAATGAAAAGATTTATACTCATGCAATTCTTATTAAGCTATGATGATGATGATGTTATACAAGGGTTAGACACTATGACTTAAACTAAACTTTGATTGATAATAAAGGCTTAAAGACATTTTAAAAAAGGACTCTAACTTAACACCGAGTGAACTAGAGTGAGGAGTGTCTCTTCCCACATAGGGAATGTAGGATCACTAATATACTCTTGAGATTAGAAACTACAATGCACATAGCATAAAGAGGGTCCCAACTATATCTCCTAGTTCTTGAACTATGTTGCCCCCATAGGAATACTAGCTAGTGGATCCACGTAGTTGCTATGTTCATGTTTTGGTACTATCTTGGCAAGTAGTCCGCCTTCTTTCAGTGTAGGGTTCTACGAAACCGTATTCCACATTAGCTCATGCAGTCTATGTTGTTTAGGGCGAGATGTTCCAAAAAAGGTAAAATAAACAGGATTGAATTCTAACTATGATAACCTGAGGGATCTAGCTTAGTCTAGGTAGGGGTATGAGACTCTATTTAAGCACTGCACTAGTTAGCCTTGAGGGGAGTCTTAGGAGGATGATCTTACATATGAAAATGCTTATAATTCTATATGACATGTATAGGATGAACTTGCACATTGTTGATACTATATGTTGGTTGGTGTCACTTATGAATATGTGATGGTCTATATCGTAAAAGTATGATGTTAAGCATTATTAAATGTTATGATATGTGAAGTAGGGTGTTAGTCATGATTCTTGTTAGGTTACTTGATTAAGTAAGGTTATGGGGCTTTGCTTAGTCATTGCACTTGTTCGCTTAATAGGGGTCATGGGTAATTGTCTTGCTTTTGGTTATGTTGAAATGTACTCTTATTCATGCTTGTTGCTATTATGGCTTGATGATAGGGTTACTTGACTATGTGTTCAATTATAGTATATGTATTATGACTTGACTAGTTTTGATGTTGTTGGTCCTGTGATGTACATGCTTATGACTTAATGAACATGTCTTATTGATTAGTATGGTCTTGTTGAATATGCATAAGTGTTTTCAAAGTAAACTGCATATCTTTATGAAATGTCCCTTTTCTTAGCATGATTTCAAACTTTGTCTGCATATGGTCTCATACTTAGTACAAGTGGTGTACTAACCCCAATTCTTCCTTTTCCCCAACATTTTAGGTTCCGGTCGTTGAAGTGCTTTGAAAACGACTTGAAGAAGGCTTGGATCTCTTATTCATCTAAGTAGGGTAGGTCCTCACTTTTCGAAGGCGATGCCACTATCTAGATTACAGAGTTGTTTTGAGTTCAATACTATTATGTTCTTTCTTTTCCATTTAGTATGAAACATTGTATAGGCCATGTGAGGCATTCTTGCATTGATGTATGGGATATGCCCAAGTTATTAAACTCTTATTAGATCGTTTGAGATGAGACGACTATTATGACTATGTTATATTTTAGATACTTGTGTACAACATAGTAGAAGACTAAGTAATCTTCTTATACGAAGGGTCTATGTATAGTCTATATATATATATATATATATATATATATATATATATATGTGTGTGTGTGTGTGTGTGTGTGTGTGTGTGTGTGTGTGTGTGTGTGTGTGTGTGTGTAGAGGTCTATGTAAACCTCCAATTAGAAGTAATCAAAAGTTTTAAATTTTCCGCTAAATTTGACCTATGAATGTAATTATGTAAACTAAGAGGCTAGTCTTAGTCCTCAAAGAGGACGACGACGCCGGTTATGTCTAGGGGGTAAACCCGAATGTGACAGTTCAAATCAGGAGAATTGGCGTCAGGGTCAAGGAATTCAAGGTTGGAACTATGGTAACTAGAATAGAGAGGGCAGTATGTTCGAGATGGAAACTACAACCGCGAAAACAACTTTAACCGGGGTAACTATGGTTACAAAAATGACAGAAGTGGCCCTACCTTGAGTTGCAAATGACCCAATTATCCACTACTGTGAACCCACGCCAACCATGCACTCTTCCTAGCAACACTATCCAAAATCCCAAAAATGATGGAAATTGAATGGCACTCACTACTCAAGGAGGTAAGCAAGCTATTGATCCACCTATGCATCTATGGTAGAAGATGAGATGAGAAAAGATGAAGAGGTTGTGGAAACTAGTGGAGAATTGGTTGACAAAACGGTGAAAGAAGTAGAGGTACCTTAGAAAGTGGTCCCCGTTAGTAGACCTCCACCACCATTCCCTCAGAGATTGGTGAAGAAGACTGAGGATGGTAAATATCGACAATTTATCACCATGTTGAAACAACTTTCCATCAGTGTCCTTTTGATAAAATCTCTAGAACAAATGCCCGTTATGCTAAATTTATGAAGGATATGGTTACAAAAAAGAGATCCGTAACTTTTGAGGATGACGACCAAATGCATCATTGTAGTGCTATTGCTACAAGGTCTCTTTTGCAGAAAAAGGAAGATCTGAGCGCTTGCACTATTCCATGTACCATCGGATTATTATATTTTGCTAAAGCACTATGTGATCTAGGTGCTAGCATAAACCTCATGCCTCTTTCCATTTGTAAGAAATTGGGTTTGGGTGACCCAAAGCCTACTGGATTGGGTCACCCAAATCCTACTACAATGCGATTACTGATGGCCGATCGAACAATGAATAAGTGCATTGGGATACTCCATGATGTGATATTGAAAGTGGAGTCATTTATATTTTCGACCGATTTCTGATTCTTGACAGTGAGGTGGACTTTGAAGCAGAGTGATGAGATCCAAATGGTATCTGCTATATCTTATCAGGTTGAGCGTATGTTTAAGGTACAAATAGAAGATTGCCTAGGTGTCGAGCTCCAACGGTAGTGATCATAAATTTGCAAGTGATGATATTGAAGAGAAAGGGTCCTTGGTTGCGGCACTTGAACGGAATGAATATCGGTCCAAACGAAAGAAATTGGAGTTAGATATGAAGCATTGCGAGTATCTACCTGCGAGACCATCTATTGAAGAGGCTCCAAAACTAGAGCTTAAGGCTCTACCACCTCATCTGAGGTATGTATTCTTGGAGAGAATGATACTTTGCCGGTAATCATTGCAACAGATTTGAATGCACAACAAGTAGAGTGTCTGATTGAGGTTCTGAAGAGGTTCAAATTAGCCATTGGTTGGACTATTACGGACATTATTGGGATCCCTCCAAGTATTTGTTCACACAAAATCCAACTCATGCCCGAGCATAAGCCAAGTATTAAGTACCATAGACGGTTGAATCCACCCATGCAAGAAGTACTAAAGAAGGAGATCATTAAGTGGTTGGATGCTGGAGTCATATACCCTATTACAGATAGTAGTTGGGTATGCCTGTTTAGTGTGTGCCCAAAAAGGGGGGAATGACACTAGTGCCTAATGAGAGGAACGAGCTTGGTCTAATGAGGTCGGTGACCGGATGGAGAGTGTGTATGGATTACCGGAAGTTGAATGGATGTACTAAGAAGGATCATTTTGCTATGCCCTTTATGGACTAGATGCTAGATAGACTCACAGGAAAAGGATGGTACTGTTTTCTTTATGGCTATTCGGGGTACAATAAAATCTCTATTGCCCCGAAGGATCAAGAGAATACCACTTTTACCTGCCCTTATAGAACATTTGCCTTTAAGAGGTTATGGTTTGGGTTATGTAATGCACCGTCCACCTTCCAACGATGTATGATGTCGATATTCTCCGATATGGTGGAGGACACTATTGAGGTGTTCATGGATGATTTTACAGTTGTTGGCAACTCCTTTGATTGGTGTTTGAGTCACTTGGCTGAGGTTCTCAAAAGATGTGAAGATTGCAATCTTGTGCTTAATTAGAAAAACTGTCACTTTATAGTGAAAGAAGGTATAGTATTGGGCCATCGCATCTCGCAGAAGGGGATATAAGTTGATCGAGTGAAAGTTGAAGTTATAGAGAGGCTTTCCCCGACAATCTCTGTAAAAGGTGTGAGAAGTTTTCAAGGATATGTAGGATTTTACCAGAGGTTTATTAAGGATTTCTCAAAAATTTCACATCCTCTGTGCAAATTACTTGGGAAGGAATGTAAGTTCTATTTTGATGAATCCCGTTTGAAAGCATTTGGAGAGTTGAAGGAAAAGTTGGTGTCCGTGCCAATTATTTCCCCAGATTGGAGTGAGCCATTTGAGGTGATGTGTGATGCTAGTGGGGTTGCTCTTGGCGTCGTGTTGGGACAGAGAAGGGATAAAATCCTTCACACCATTTATTATGCAAGTAAGGCCCTAAATGAAGCCCAAAAGAACTACTGAACAAGAGCTTCTTGCGGTGGCATTTACATTCAAGAAATTTCGTTCCTATTTGCTTGGCACAAGGGTCATAGTGCATACTGACCACTCAGCTCTGAGGTACTTAATGGCAAAGAAGGATGCAAAGCCACGATTGATTAGATGGGTGCTATTATTGCAAGAGTTTGATTCTGATGTAAAAGATAGAAAAGCGACTGAAAATCAAGTTGCAGATAATTTGTCTAGGTTAGAGGATGAAGCTATGCGAGAATTGGGTGAAAAGGCTGAAATCGATGATACCTTCCCTAATGAGCATGTATGGACGCTTCTCATGATTTGATTCCATATTTCGCCGATTTTGCGAATTATCTTGCTAGTGATATAGTCCCATCGGACTTGTCCTTCCATCAGAGGAAGAAAATTATGCAGTATGTGAAAAAGTTATTTTGGGATGAGCCTTGGGCTTATTCGCCGTTGTGTGCCGGAAGTTGAGATGTTAAGTGTTTTGGAAGCATGTCACTCCTCGCCTGTGGGTGGGCACCATAGTGGTATCCGGACTGCCCACACGATTTTGCAGTGTGGGTACTATTTTCTGACCATTCACCAAGATGCTCACGAGTTCGCCAATTCATGTGATAAGTTCCAAAGAGATGGAGGAATTTTGAAGAGGCAAGACCTCCCTCTAAATCCTATTATGGTGATTGAGTTTTTTGATGTTTGGGGAATTAATTTTATTTGGCCGTTTATGAGTTCTCATGGGATGAAGTATATACTCATGGTGGTGGACTACGTGTCAAAATTGGTGAAGCAATAGTGATTCCGAACAATGAAGGGAGAGTGTCAGCGCATTCTTGAAAAAGAACATCTTTTCCAGATTTGGCACACCTAGGGCCATTATTAGTGATGGTGGATCTCACTTTTGCAATAGATTGTTCAAAAGGCTATTGGAGAAATATTGGGTTCTCCATAATGTGACAAATCTTTATCATCCACAGACGAGTGGGCAAGTAGAGGTATCAAATCAAGAAATAAAGAAATTCTATCAAAAACGGTGAATGCTAATATAACGGATTGGTCAAGGAGGCTTGATGAAGCTCTTTGGGCCTACCAGACTGCATGTAAGACTCCCATAGGTATGTCTCCATACCAACTTGTGTATGGGAAAGCTTGTCACTTGCCAATCGAATTAGAGCACAAAACCATGTGTGCTATGAAGAAGTTAAAAATGGATTGGAATGAAGCCGTGGATCAGAGACTTAATGGGTTAAATGAGCTTGATGAGTTTCTCCTAAAAGCGTATGAAAGATTAGCCATATACAAAGTGAAGATGAAGAAGTACCATGACTAAAAGATCGAAAAGATAGAATTCACGGTTGGAGACTTGGTACTTCTATTCAACTCGAGGCTACTCTTGTTTCCGAGCAAACTCAAATCCAAGTGGACGGGACCATTCCTTATTATTAAAGTGTGTCCACATGGAGTGGTTGAGTCGGAGAATAAAGAGGGTGCAAAGTTCATGGTCAACAGACAAAGGATCAAGATCTACCTAGGGCATGCAGAGAGTGTCCATGAAGTGGTTGAGGCATATCACCTTGATGAAGTCTGAGTAATCAAGGATCTTGCATCGTGCCGCGACGTTAAATCAAGCGCTTCTTGGGAGGCAACCCAATTTGTATCCTCTAGCCAACGATAGATTTCTATTTTCTTTGTAGGAATAGTCATATTTTTTGTTTCGTTTTGTTTTTTTCATCCTCATGTTTTATTTTTATATTATTAGTGTTGGCTAGAGATTAGTTTAGGGTCCGTGTCGCCAAAGAGTGTAGAAAAACACAAAAAGAATAGCTTAAGGGATGTTACATGTATAGGGATCAAAACCAAATTCTGCAGAAAATGGTCTGGTGCATTGATCTATGGACCCCATCGATGGGACATCGTTCATTAGACAGAACGTCGATGGTGTCCGTAGAACCCAGGTATATCTCGAAATTTTTCTAAGTCTAGTTGCAATCGACGGTCCAGTCGACGGTCCGTCTACTATCTTAGAGACCGTCGATGGGGTTTCGTCGGTCCTAAGTTCCAGTTACCCGACCCAACCCAGCCAGTTATATTAAAAGTCAAAACTATTCATTAACCTCCAAAATCTTTTCAAATTCTTTACCAACATTTATCCTCCCTTATTTCCTTCCTTTTTCAAAAACCATCACATCTTTTCCTTCCATAATATCTAGATTAGTTAAAATTCTCCAAATTCCCAAAACACTCTTCTTCCCCAAATTCCCCATCATTCCCATTGATTTCTCTGGTCGGTGTTAAAGTCGGGCACGTAGGTTCTTGAACGGATACCCTCCCAATCACTCACTACGATTATCAGGTGTTTCAATTCCCTTTGCCTTATGAGTTCTTGTTCATACATTATTGGAAACAAAAAGTAGAAAGTGGGTCTTGACTTAGGGACCAAAATTGGTTGCTCTTTCTTGTTGAAACTAGTACAAAAGGTCCATCAGAATGATAGAAAGTGAATGGGTTGTGGTGTAATCTTTTTAAAATGGATTTATAATAGTAATGATAGGCATTTCGATTGAGGATTTTGTAGCATCGATGAATTAAATCATGAATCTTGTGAATTTGAAATCCTAAGAATGACAAAAATGTCTTTTGATTGTTGTTATGTGCTGGGTAAACTTGTGTGGGTATTCAAAGATATTAAAATGGGAACTTGAAAACAAGGCCCGAAAACTGTCTCAGGCCAACAGCACAAGACCCCATCGACGGGCCATCGTTGGGGTCTGTCATCAACCAACCTGTAAATTGTTTAAGTATGACAAGACAGAAGTGGACTAAGGTCCATCGATTGATCGACAGGCCGTTCTACACGTCTGTCGTTTCATTCAAAGACCCTATTGCGATAGATTTTAAGAATAATTCTATGTGATAGACGATGGAAGTGGACTACGGTCCATCGATTAATCGACAGGCCATCCTACACGTCCGTCGTCTCGAACTAAGATGGTCAAAACTGGCCAGTTTCGGAGGACCGTGGAGCAGAGAAAGGTAGGTAAGAGGTGGCTTGCTCAACATTTGTCCATCAACAGTGAGGGGCCAGATTGGGTGTTGGACCCAAGAGCGTTGACAAAAAAGGCCGACCTCACTTTAACAACAAAGTTCTTCTAGCTGTTAGTTTACCACCGCCTATCTCCAACAACAGCATATAATATTCTTACTTGGGATAGAGGGGTACTAATAACAATCTTGGTGGCAGGTTTGGAGATCGACTTCGCGAAGCTGTTGATCACGGTGATACATGAGAGGACTTTCAAGTCCTCCAATACTTACCCATTTGAGTGTCTGATATTCCATCTATGTAGGGACGCCAGAGTTCCCATTTGGCACAGTGATACACTCTGCACTCTAAGTGGCACAGGTTATATAGGTTATATCAGGGATGAGGCCAATGTAGCGGCACCTCGGAGAGGGCCTAAAGTTGAGTTGTAGCCACTGAGTGAGAACTTGGTGGACACGGTAGAGTTAGACCAAGGAGCTGACCATGCCACTTCAGAGCCCGCTGATGCCACTCAGGTCGAGTACGCACATGCTGTTAGCAGAGCACCAAGTTCCTCCCGATCTACTCCTCCATCTGAAGCACTGGTCCCATTGACAAGGGTCCAAAAGTTAGAGGCCCAGATGGCCACCCTGCTGCATCACATACAACCTTGGATACAAAAGTCCATCACCGAGGCGGAGGATCGGATTGAGAAGAGGGTGACACAGTAGATGGAGTAGTAGATTCGGGCAGTTCACCAGCGCCTTGATGCATTTGAGTTGTGGGTTCTTGCACGCCCAGCCCCCACCATTGACTTTACTACTTTTGAAGAGGTTGTGGTGAGTTTGCGGGTAGATGTAGACAACATTATGGATATGAGGGGGACTAAGCATGAGACTTCACCCTTCGAGCTAGCGGAGGACACTGTGCTTGCTACACTTTTCAGAGCCCCTAGTGAGCCGCCTCCAGAGCCATGTGGTCGTACCAAAAGTCACTGGTCGAGCCGCACTACTGAAGGAGAGGATGAACTGTGCTAGGAAAGAGGAGCATCCAGACCTTGAGGCTGCGGGGAGAGCCTCTTTAATTGATGAGGAGACCCGTCAGATTAGGGCTCGAGATTTAGCTATTGGGGATTCTAGTTCCATACCAAAGACCAGTGAGAGGAGAACTACTGATGTACAGATATTGTTGTGGGCACAACTGATGGTGGCCCTACTATTGATGTTGCGGGTTTCAAGAAACTGGACCCGCATACTTGTTGATCGTCGGTGCTATGCACCCCAGATTTGCTTCACCTACCACCCTGTACTTGTATTTCTTTTGATGCATTAGGTACAATTGCATGCTATTTTGTTAGGGGTGGGGTAAATGGAAAGTGAGTGTTAGGTTGAAGTTTGAGTAGCTCAACTCACGATCCTCTCTTTGGGGTTTTCTTGCCTGTGTTCTTTTGGCCCAAGAGACTAATTACTTTACTGTTGAACCGACATGTCATAACTTGTACAAAGTATTAAAGCACAAAAAATGAAGCATGATCACTAAGTCTGAATGATATCCCATCTTAAGAAATTGCTTGCATGAATAGGTGAGAATAACTTGAATGTGTTGGCTCTAATCATGACATAGACATGAACACACTGCATGACCCTCAAACTAACACCTAAACTGGGAAATCTGATAATCTGATAGGGCAATGAAGTGTCAAGAGAGTATGAGGAGTTTGAGTATTCAACTGTTGGTACCAAGTTAGAACTTGCTCGGATGGTCCTACATAAAATGGAAGATCTGTGTTAGACGACTAGGAAAGGATCACAGGACCTTGTTCGAATTAGGAAACATCTAACCTAAAATGAAGTGAACCAAAAGAAAGCTTTATCCCTTTATGATCCAAATATGTTGAACCTATAATAGACCTCTCTTTTCTTCACTAACACATCTTCCCTGGGTTTAATGTGTTGGCCCTGGTCCCTCCTTGGACATGTGCACCTTGACTTAGGCCAAAAGCCTCAGTTGAGGGTGGCTAATACAGAAACTTACCTCGTCTTGGCCCTAACTCAAAATTAGGTAATATGTACCTCGAATCGGTGTAAATCCATATGTTGAGGGTTTCTATTATGAGTGATGACCCGAAATTGGGTATGAAAAGAGTTGATGAGGATAAGAAAAGACGAAGAGAGCAAAGGATGTGGCTCGGTAAAGTTATCAATTGAAAATAAAAAAATGAAATAAATAAATGAGCTGAAACAGAAAAAGTAGAGAAAAGAAAGAATATAAGTGAACAAAAGAGAAAAGAGTCATATCCACAAATCAAATCAACCTCATTTTACTCACTCAAATCAAATCCCACAATCAAAACCCAAGAGCTCTCAGCTCTCTCTACTTTCTTTCTCTATTCAACCTACATTGAAGGAAGAAGCAAGCTTGAAAAAGAAGACCAATTTTTCTAGGATTTCACTTGAATTTCATGGATTAATCTTCATTAATGTATGGGTTCTTTACTCTTGGAATTCCTTTCCCCAAGAGGTCCTTTCAAAGTTGATTTCTAAATCACCCAATTCCATGGGATTTTTCAATTCTAATGGGTTTTATTTTAAACTTCAAATTAATGATAAATTGTGATTGCCTATGACTAATCAGGTGTATATTGTTGGTTAATTGATGTTAATTGATGCAATTTCAGGTAGATCATATCCTATTCCCCAAGTTCCCAATATATTTGATCTTGATTGTAAATGGATGGGAATTGAAGTATGAATTGATAATTAGACTTGTTTTATATATTCTAATTCATGCAAGGATTGACTAGGTTAAGGTATTGTTGGGATTGTTTGAAATTCTTGATGGATTCATGATGAACCCTATTTCCCCTAATCTTAGGTTATGAATTGATGTTAATTGTATAGTGATGATGCACTTGACCTAGTTCTTGTGTTAATTACTATTGATTGATGTTACTATACCTATTGTTGGATGTAATTGGTTGGTTGATGGTAATACTATGATGATTATTATTGAAGTAGATTGAGTAAGTCTTTATGATACTAACCTTTACTTCAATTATGATGGCTTTTGATTGATGATGTAGTTCAATTAAAGCATGACTTGTGATAAGCCATAGTAGGTGTTGGTATGATGATAAATTGAAATGTATTGACTATGTGATCGTGAGATTATGTTTAAGATGAAATTATATAAGGTTGGTTATGAAGTACCTATGTGTCTTATTATGACATGATGATGATGTTATGCTAATCTCACATATGAGGGTTGCCATGAAAGGATATTCTCATGCAATTCCTAATGAGCTAATGACAATGACTATACAAGGGATTAGACCCTATTACCTAATTAATCTAAGGTGATTAATAAATGCTTAAAGACATTTCAAAAGGGACTCTAGCTTAGCACCAAGTGATCTTGTAGCTGAGGGGTGACACCTTCCCAAGGAGGGAAGGTAAGGGTTCACATGGTTCTCACGGGGTGGATAGTCTCATAGTCCAAAAAGGGCATAGAGTGATGTTTCCATGACAACCCCCAAGCTCCATAAATTATGTTGCCACCATAGGAAACTAGCTAGTGGATCCATATAGATTATATGTTTATGTTTGGTACTACTTTGGCCGGTAGAGCACCTTCCATCGGTGTAAAGATTTTACAACACCGGATTCCACACTTAGCTCTTGTGGTCTATGTCAGTTAAGGCAAGTGTTCCCGAAAGTAAAATGAAGTAATGAAGTCAAAACTAACTAGGGTGACTTAAGAGGTTTGACTTATCCTAGGTAGGGGTATGAGAATCTACCTATGCCTTAAACTAGTTTGCCTTGAGGGAAGCCTTAGGAGATTGTTCTTATGTTTTTATGCTCTTATAAAGTGACTACTATGTCTATGTTGAATTTACATGTTATTGATTCTATATGATGTTAGTTACACTTATGAACACGTAATATATTGCTAAAGTATGAGGAAGGTTACTCTTGATGTTGTGTTATGCGAAGTTAGGCATTGCTTATAGTCCTTTGTTTGGTTGACTTGATTAAGTAGGGTTATGGGGATTTACTTGGTCATTGAACTTGTAGGATAAATGATGGGTTATGGGCAATGGTCTTGATTATATTATGATGTTATGATTTCTTATATATGTTGATTTGACTATGCTTGATGATGTTGGTCTTGTGTTGTATATGGCCTTGACTTAATAGTTATGTGTTCATTGATTTATATGGGTTCTTGTATGTGCATGAGGTTGTTCTTTGATTTATATGGGTTCTTGTATGTGCATGAGGCTTTTAAAAGTAAAATAGCATGTTTGAACAAGTGTCCACTTTAGAATGATTTCAACTGTTTTATGTGCATATACTCATACTTTGTACAAGTGTGTACTAACCCATGTTTTATGTTTACTACAAAATGTAGGGTACACCCGTTGAGCTTATAGAAGGCCTTTGAAGACTACTTGGATATTCCTCAAGTGTTCGGTAGGGCCTCAACTTCCGAGGACGATTCCACTATCAAGCTATTTATGTTGTTCTAGTTATAAGACTTCTAGTTCTTTCCTTTTCATTTGAAGACGATTGTTATATAAGACTATATGAGGCTCTTGTTCTAATGTAGTATGGGTTAAGACAAAATTTTTGTATTCATTTTAGATGGTTCTAATATGAAACATATTATTGACTTCCTATGAGACTATGTTCTTATACTATGTATGTGAAATACAAGTATAAGCCTATGTAGTGCTTCCTATTGCGAGGAGTCTAAGTAAACTCAGAAAATATATATTGTGTGTAAGCGAGAGGTTTATGTAAACCTCAATGTATAAGTAAATAAAAAGTTTTAAATTTTTGCATTTTTAACCTATGAATGTAATGATGTAAGCTAAGAGTCTACTCTTAGTCCTCGATGAGGACGATGATGCCGATTACATCTAGGGGGTGATCCCCGGATGAAAAAAACTTGGTATCAGAGCATGGATTTAATATCTTTAGGATTGAGGTCTCATTAAACCATGTCTATGTAGGTTCTTATTCATAATTATAAAGCGTGCCCCACATATGATTGAGAAGCTATATGATGCCTAGGAAATTCTCATTTTTTTGAAAAAAACAATGTCGTGCTTCTAGAGTCTACTTTCACCTAAACCTTGTATTGTGGTTATAGTTATTAATACTCAAAGGGCAGCCGCACGAACACTTGATGAAGAGATTGCTAATGCGGGGGTTCCTTCCCGTGGCAATAAAGATTCTCTTCTTGAAGAAGTTGCTAATGATGATCAAGCTCCGGCCAATCCTCCGGCCATGACGGATGGGGATATAAGGGCAGCCTTTCTCCAAATGGCCCAAGCCATTACTACTAATGCACAAGCTATCACTACTCAAGCTCAAGCCATTACGGACCAAGCTAACCGGGAGGTTGTACCCCGAGGAAACCAACATGCTAGCACCATGGCCTCCCGTTTGAGGGATTTCACAAGGATGAATCCCCCTACTTTCTATGGGTCCAAAGTGGAGGAACACCCCCAAGAGTTCATTGATGAAATCTATAAAATCCTCTATGATATGGGGTTGACTACTAGTGAGAAGGCCGAGTTAGACACCTACCAACTCAAGGACGTGGCCGAAGCTTGGTATATCCTATGGAGAGACAATAGGCCTTAGAGGGGTGGTCCGAATGTGGGAGATTTTCAAGAAGGCTTTTCTTGATAGGTTCTTTCCAAGGGAAAAGAGGGAAGCTAAGGTGGAAGAATTCATCAACCTTCATCAAGGAGGTATGAGTGTGTTTGACTTCTCTTTAAAATTTACTAAGTTGTCAAAGTATGCTCCTTCTTTGGTTTTTGACCCAAGGGACGAGATGAGCCACTTTATGACGGGAGTGTCTAATGACTTCATAGAAGAATGTCGTTCAGCTATGCTACATGATAATATGAGCATTTCTCATTTCATGGTTCATGATCAACAAGTGGAGGAGACAAGGATTAATAGGAAGATTAGAGATGCCAATAGGGATAAGTCATTTGATGGTGGTTCTTCAAAGGGTAGGCCTGATATCCAAAACAATCCTAGGTTCAAAAAGTGGTTTTCTAATCAAGTTCCTTCAAAGTTCCCTAAGGCACGTGATGATAGGGCGTCTAACCCTAAGCCTTACAAGGGAAGGGTAACTACTTCTCCAACCAAGAATCCAACTTATGGAGAGTGTGGCAAGAAACATTATGGTGATTGCCTCATTCGGACTGACAATTGCTTTAGTTGTGGTAAGATTGACCACAACTTGAAGGATTTCCCAAACTTGAAAGGGTGAAAATAAAGGTAGTGGGCAAGCTCAAGCAAGTGGTTCAAATGTGGATCCTCCAAAAAAGAATCGTTTTTATACTCTCCGCTCTAGGGGTGAGAAGAGACTTCGTCCAATGTAGTAACCGGTATGTTGAAAGTTTTCTCTATTGATGTATATGATTTACTCGATCCCAGTGATACTTTTTCATTCGTTACTCCTTTAGTAGCTAAAAAGTTTGACGTTTTGCCCGATATCTTGAATGAACCTTTTATGGTGTCTACCGCGGTGGGTGAGTTGGTTGTTGCTAAGAGAGTATATAGAAATCATCCTATAATGCTTCCCAATGAAGTTACTAATCTTCAATTAGTAGAACTTGATATGGTCGATTTGATGTCATTTTGGGTTTGGATTGGTTGCATGATTGTTTCGCTTCCATAGATTGTAGAACAAGGGTGTTGAAGTTTAACTTTCCTAATGGATTCGTCTTAGAATGGAAAGGGGGAATCTATTCCTAAAGGTCGTATCATCTCTTGTCTAAAACCATGTAAGATGATCTCTAAAGGGTGTTTATACAATTTAGTTACACTCAAATATTTAGACTCCAAAATTCCTCCAATTGAGTCGGTCCCTGTAGTAAGGGAATATCCGGAGGTGTTTCCAAATGTTCTTCCTGGTATTCCTCCCAAACAGGAAATCAATTTTGGTATCAACTTATTACCGGATACAAATCCCATTTCAATTCCTCCTTATCGGATGGCTCCGGCTGAATTGAAAGAGTTGAAGGCTTAACTCAAAGATTTACTAGACAAGGGTTTCATTCGGCCTAGTATTTCTTCATGGGGTGCTCCATTATTGTTGTGAATAATAAGTATGTGTCCCTTAGGATGTGTATCGATAACCGTCAACTCAACAAAGTTACAATCAAGAACAAGTATCCTCTCCGTCGGATTGATGATATATTTGATCAACTCCAAGGTGCGAGTTACTTTTCAATGATCGACTTGAGATCGAAATATCACCAACTTATGGTGAGAGGTGAAGATATTACCAAGGCGGCTTTTCAAACTAGATATGGTCATTATGAGTTCTAGTCATGTCGTTTGGATTGACTAATGCCCCGACGACGTTTATTGATCTCATGAATAGGATGTTCCAAAACTATCTCGATGCATTCGTGATTGTCTTTATTGATGATATATTGGTGTATTCGAAGAGTGAGGGTGATTATATGAGGTATTTGAGGGTTGTTTTGCAAATTCTTAAGGAACGTCAACTCTTTGCAAAATATAGCAAGTGTGAATTTTGGTTGAGGTCGGTACCATTTTTTGGTCATATTATCTCTAGTGGAGGTTTTGAGTTTGACCCAAGGAAGACCAAAGCGGTGAAAAATTGGCCTAGACCTTTGGCTCCTATGGATATTAGGAGTTTCTTAGGCCTAGCTGATTATTATAGAAGGTTTGTCGACGGGTTTGCATCCATTGCTTCCCTTTTGACAACCTTGACTCAAAAGAATGTGAAATTTGAGTGGTCGGAAGCATGTGAGAGAAGCTTCTAAGTGTTGAAGGATAGGATTACCTCCACTCCGTTATTGACTTTACTGGTGGGTACTGAGGGCTTCGTTGTTTATTGTGATGCATCTCGAGTTTGGTTGGGGTGTGTTCTTATGCAACATGGAAAAGTTATAGCCTATTCTTGTAGGCAACTCAACATTCAATGAGAAGAATTATCCGACTCATGACCTTGAATTAGCGTCCGTGGTACTTTCCTTGAAAATATGGAGGCACTATCTCTATGGAATTCATGTTGATGTGTATATGGACCATAAAAGTATTCAATATGTATCCACTCAAAAGGATTTGAAAGCAAAGGAGATGGTTCCATGAGTGTTCTCTATCACTTCGGCAAGGCTAATGTGGTAGAAGACGCTCTATGTAGTTTGTTCATGGGAAATGTGTCCCATGTGGAAGAAGCTAAGAAAAACCTAGAAAGGGATGTCCATAGGTTGGCTCATTAGGGGTTCGAATTGAATATTCTTCTAATGGTGGTGTTATGGTACCTCATAACTCCGAGTCGTCTTTAGTGGTTGAGGTAATGTCCAAGAAACACCTTGATCCTTTATTGATGGAGTTGAAATAATCGGTTCTTGGAAAGATGAATGAGTCATTCTCCCATGGGGGGTATGGTGTTCTTAGGTTCCAAGGGAGATCGTGTGTGCCCAATGTCGATGATTTGAGAAATTGAATTCTTGAGGAAGCTCATAGAGCCCGTTACTCTATTCATCCAGGTTCTACTAAGATGTATCATGATCTTATAGAAGTGTTTTTTTGGGACGACTTAAAAAGGGACACTGTAGAAATTGTTGCAAAGTGTCCAAATTGCCAACAATTGAAAGCCGAGCACCAAAAGTCGGGTGGTTTACTACAAGAAATCCAAGTTCCTACTTGGAAGTGGGATGATGTTAACATGGATTTCGTAGTTGGTTTCGTCGGACTAGAAGATAATATATTTTTATATGGGTGGTCGTGGATAGATTGACGAAGTCTACTCATTTTTATTCCCGTTAAGTCCACTTATTTGGCGGAAGATTATGCAAGAATCTATATTGACAAGATAGTGAGTCTTTATGGGGTTCCTTTGTCCTTCATATCGGATAGAGGAACTTAATTCACATCTAGGTTTAGGAGGTCATTTCAAAGAGGTTGGGGTACTCAAGTGAAGTTAAGCACCACCTTTTCATCCTCAAATGGATGGTCAAGGAGAACGTACCATTTAAACTCTTGATGATATGCTTAGAGCTTGTATCATTGACTTCAAGGGAAATTGGGATGAACACTTCCTTTGATGGAGTTATCATTTAATAATAGTTACCATACAACTATATGTATGGCTCCTTTGAAGCCTTGTATGGTAGAAGGTGTAGATCTCCAATTGGATAATTTGAAGTGGCCGAGTCTTTGCTTCATGGTACCAACTTGATCTATAAGACCTTAGAGAAAGTTCATATCATAAGGAACCGTTTGCAAACAACCTATAGCCGGCAAAAGTCTTATGTCGATCATATGAGAAGAGACCGTGAATTTGAAGAAGATGATAAGGTTTATTTGAAAATTTCACCATGAAAGGAGTGGTGAGATTATGCAAGAAGGGGATGTTAAGTCCTCGTTATGTGGGTCCTCAAGGTTGCATATGAGTTGAAACTCCCTAGTGAACTATTTTCGGTACATCTGGTTTTCCATGTATCCATGCTTAAGAAGTGAATTGGTAACCCCGAGTCCATTCTTCCAATCAAAGGTCTTTTTTTAAAGAGAACCTCTCCTATGAAAAGGTTCTGGTGGAAATCCTTAATCGTCAAGTGAAGAGGTTGAAAAACAAAGAGGTGGCCCGCGTAAAAGTGTTATGGAGAAACCACCTAGTTGAGAGAGCAACATGGGAGGCAGAGGCCGACATAAAGTCCCATTATCCTCATCTCTTTGCTAATTAAGGTTAGTCGTTCCTATTATTAATGAAAATAATGAATAAATTGAATTTTTTTTTTGAGTATGTGCATATTTTGGTAAAGTTAAGTGTCAAAATGAGTTATCATAAAAGAGGCTTTTTGTGTTAACTTGCACTTATTGAAATATATATTTTGTCTTATTGAGATTTTTGGTCTTCTGATGTTGTCTTGACAAGAATAGCATGGTAACTCTTTAACGTCAGTTTGAGCTCGTGTTGATGTTGAGAATGTAGTTCCTCATAATATATTATGAAATGTTGAGCTTTTATACTTGGTGACTTGAGTTGCTATGTGTAATGTTGTTGATATGTGTTGAATGGAGTTGTGAAGAACTCCTATGAGCTGTGAATCATAATATGCATGTTGTTTGTTGGGCTGCTAGTCTTGATTCTATCCCTTTCTTCCAAAAGATTTTAGTGTTATTCGGGGACGAATGTTCCTGAAGGGGGGGGGGGATAATGTAACACTCTCAAAGTCTATGACCTTAAATAGAGAATCACATGTTGATCTAAGGTTAGTAACACTGTCATAAGGCCTAAAATACTGCTCATAATCATTTAGGAAGTTTTGGAGTAAAGACATCAAGAAACATCCATGACGTCCGTAAGCTAGTCTAATTTAACTAGTGAAACGTCCTTAGGCTTTGGGAAGGTTTAGAGGTGTTGTATGAGGTCTAAACCTTGTAAAGTGACTTTAAATAGGTCAACCTAGTATATAGAGTAAAGAAGCCCAGGTCCGACCTTCTAAGGGTTGCCCTAGGGGTCCACGAAAGGGCTCCAATCTTGGCCTTGGCAAGCAGCCAAGGCAACAACGAACTACACATAGAAGAAACAAGTCTGCGTCGCTGATGTAAGATCCCGAAAATGACTTAGATGAAGCTAGATCCTAACATGGTTTTCATGATGGTCTGAGGTCCTAAATTTTCTATAATGTGGTATTGAGGCAGTGTCTAAGAGTTTAGGTGCATTGGAAGTCAATCGTCAAGGGACGACTAAGACGTTCGACGACTAAGTCACCTATGTACCTCATATGTGGTTTATGTGTTTATGTGTGATTAATGATGTTATAAGGGCCTTAAATAAATTATTATGGTGTATATAGGTATTTTTTCATGTTTCGTGAAGTTTGGAGGTCAAACATCCATGACGTTCGAAAGGTTTTCCTTGAAACTACCTTGTGTGTCTAGGCATGTTTTGTCGAGTTTTACGTGTTTGTTTTGGATGAAATTCATGTGAGAGGTCCTAAACTTGTATACGAGCATATTTAAGGTGGAAACTTCTAGGAGAACATCCCCAAGGACCATCCAAGGGTCCTTGTGGAAGGACCCTTCATGGTGCCCTAGACTGTCAAGGACAGCCCAAACCACGGAGGTAATCGACACCGAATGGGTCAGTCGACGGCCCATAGGTGGGGAGTAATTGGTTCATAATTAGTCTAGGGAGAGGATAGGCCAAATACAAGCCTCAGTCCCCAACTACGGACCAACAGGACAGTCCGTTGGTCATGGGACGGGCCGTCGATAGCCATCCGTCTATGAGCCTCTTCTATAATGCAGGTTCACTGTAATGTTAGGGGTGAAGTTGTTAATTCACACCACGTCCAAATAAGAGATAGGGAGTTAATTTAGGGGTCTTTTGGGTATTATAAATATATTTATAAGCCTAAAACACTTATATGATTTCATTCATCAAAAACAAAACCCAAATTCCCTTAGAAAATACCTAGAACTCCATTGGAGCCAAAACTCAAAGAAGGGCTTGGATTGGAGATTGGAGTGGATATTCTTCATCAAATTGATTTTTTATTAATTAAATGATTTAACTCAATTAACCTATGAACCCATGTAATTGATGTACCCTAGTTTTTGACTACTTTATTGGATAAGTAATTTGGACTTAATGCTTATGAATTCTAGTGTAGTTTCTATGGGCTATTGATTGATGTAATAATTGTATTGAATTAATATATAGGTTGTATTAAATTTATGAATCTATATTTAATTGACCTAGTTTCATTGAATATCATATTTTATGTATTGAATTGTTGGTTATGGCTATGCGTAAGGGTCTTATGGTATTGAATTGGATGATTTAGCATTGGATTGAAGTGTTGAGGATGGAGTGGTGGTAAGCTACCCTAATTCCATTTATTTTATGAAAATTAGACTTCAATTATATTATGATTGGTATGGTCCACTTATGGTGGTGGTGTTATGTGCTTTACTTGCAATTTATGTGGCCTTGTTGACGTTATTTTAAGTAATATGATGATCATGACCTTGTCAGCAACTACTTGAAGTATTATGATGATTTGTGTAGTTGATTATTTGAAGTTGGATAATATCTATCTACATGATAAGTAATGTGAAAGTATTTGATGCTATTTCGGTGATCATGTTAGACTATGACTATGTCTTTATGTGTGTAGTCTTAGGGTTGATGCTTGGTTATTCCTACTTGACTATATAAGTCTACGATGGTCATTTGATGATGATATGGTAGTGTATAGGATTCTTTAAGGATGATAATGGTTATTTCTATGTGCTTCTAGAATTACATGTAATATGTGTTAAGTGAAGTATGTTGTGTCTTATCTTGTTGACTTGCGTCCCTTACATGATGCACGCATGAATGTGAATATGAGATGTCTTGAATTAGGATGCTAAAGCCTCTTAGTATTGTATGTATGAATGACATGAGACCTTAAATGATGTTAAGAGGGTCCTTTATGTGAAACCTTGAACCTAGTGGTAAGGTTATCAATGTTGTAGTCGAAAGTCATAATGGAATCCTTTAAGTAAAGGAATGATAGACATAAGGTTGGTTGGCTGGAACGGCATCATATCAAACCTTAGGAAAATCATTATGAGCTTCTTATCTCCATTTTAAGGTAGCCCTAGTGTACCTCTTTTGTAGGGTAAATGTGATTGGGTTGTGAATTTGATATGGAACCCCTTTATATGAACCTTTAATGTAAATTAATTTATGAGAACAAAGCCTAGCACCGAGTGAGTATGTAAGGGAAGTAGTTCTAGTTAAAGAATGAGACTAGAGTACAAAGCACGCACTTCATATTCCTTAACCACGTGCCTACATGGGATGCGTCCAAGTCCTATTGTTGGCAAGTGAAACACCCTCATTGAAGTAGGTTAGAACTCCAGATTCCATGTCGAGCTATCATGGTCTATGTCGGTTATTGACTATTCTAATCATATGTGATATCTACTAGAATTAGAGAAATTCGTTGAAGTTTAGGTGGTGGTATGGGACACTATCTAGACATTGCACAATAGGCTTGAAGGTGTTAGTTAGAGTCCCTAGGTCTTGTCCAAGACCATTACTTGAATGTCTTTATGTGATGCGTGAGTTTAAATTAACTAATGAAAGTAATGACTTAAGTTGAGAAAGTATGTTAAATGAATAAGTACTTACCTAGAGTAGTTAAGGGTTGTCAAGTTAAGGTGTGAAGGGGTCATAGGAATGGTCACTTTGTCTCTTACCTAGATAAGTCTTAAGAATTATTCTTTTTAGGGAAGATGTTTATTATGTGGACATGATCTGAGCCTTAGGTAATCTTAAGGATTGTCAAGGTAGTCTTAAAGAGGTCAATCATGGATGTTATCTTCTTTATTCACTTAAGTAAGTCTTTTGATAGCCTTGGTAAGGAAAATGTCATGTTACACATGTTATGTTTTTTGATGTCTTGTAAGTGTGTTGATTTCATTATAGGTGGTCTTACGGATCATTTAGGTATGCTTAGGGAGGTTGTATGGGTGGTTTCTCTTTGTCTTAATTAAGTGAGTCTTAGGATATCTTAAGTGAGGGAGTTGCATGGTTGGAAAGTGTTACTGTGAAGTAAGAGACTTCACTGTAACATTGAAAAATTGTCATTGTAAAGTGACTTAGCTTACTGTGAAGATTTTCTAAAAATAAGATAAATTTCTTAAATGTTATCTTATGTGTTTCTAAGTTTATAAATGTTATTCTTATGATTATGATATGCTGTTTTAAATTAAAAGATGCATATTTCCAATAAAATGTCCATTTTAATGATTTTATGCATGACATCATTCTTAGTAAAATTGTTTGTACTAATTCCATACATTTTTTTTATCTCTAATGGTGTAGGTGAAAGGTGAGAAGGATCGTGAAGGAGATCTTGTATTCTAGAGTCATTCAAGAAAAAAAATTGAAGTATGTCCTCAATTGACTCGAGGGCATACTGATATACCGTGGTTTCACGGTATAATTAATGCTTTTTCCTTAAGTTTAGTGCGTCCAAAAGCCCTTGTTGTGCTAATTTTTATACAAGTTTCTCTTTGTTTTGCAGGAAATCTTTCCAAAGCCAAATGCGGAGATTTTGAGAGAGAAATGCAGAAGAGACCACCTACGGAGCTTATGACGGTCCGTCATGCCTGTGACGGTCCGTAGGTGGCAGCGTAGAGAAGCTGCTGAAGGAAGATGGGGAAGTCTGACAAGTGTGGGATTACGAAGCTTGTGGCGGTCCGTCATGGCTATGACGGTTCGTCCTGCAGGTTCGTCGTGAAGATCAGAGAAGTGATCCCAGTACCCAGATTCCAAGAGTTTAAGTCTTTTGAAACGAGACCCTCGACGGACCGTTGTGCCTATGACGGTCCGTCACACTTGCCGTTGAGGGGAATGAAGAGAGCAGCAGAAGAAATTGCACCAAGTATGGGACCGTCAAGACAGGCAAGCTCATATGACATTAAACTTTGAAAATAGTGTGTTAGTAATATTGAAACT
>NC_028639.1:35063697-35075184 GCF_001406875.1 Solanum pennellii | reverse complement strand
GGGGACGAACGATGGGTAAATTGGTATCTATTGTAACGACCTGTTTAGTAGGTTCGAGCAGTAAAAATTATTCTGATAAAAACTGATTGGGTCGACGGACCACGCGACGGACCGTCATGGTCACGACGGCCCGTGATGGATTCCGCCGTCCCATACTTGTGAATTTTCTTCTGCTACTCTTCTCATTATCCTCGACGACAAGTAGGACGAACCGTCATAGGCACGACGGACCGTCGAGGGGCTTCGTTCCAAAACACTTAAACTCTGAAAATCTGGGTACTGAGATCGACTCTCTGAACTTCGCGACGGAACTGCAGGACGGGCCGTCGTAGGTACGACGGACCGTCACAAACTTCTTTACTTAATTTAACTCTCTGAACTTTGTGACGGACCTGCAGGACGGACCGTCATAGACACGACGGACCGTCACAGGTTGCGTAACCTAACTGAGTCGGATTTCTGATAAAAGTTTTAAAGGGGTGTTTTGGACTATTCATGACAAACTTTATGAAATTAGTGGGGTAAGTTTAATAATTTATTTACTTGGAGGGTTAAAGGAGATAACCTTGGAATAAATAATGGGTTACTTTTATCATAATGAATTATATGATAATTAGGGTAAAAGAAAAGATTCTAGAGAAGAAAAAGAAAAAGACAGAGAGGGAGAACGAGCGAGAGAGAAAGAACGAAGAGGAAAGCAAAAAAAAAGGAATTTGGGACATAGCTTGCTTGATCACGATTCTTCGGCGGAGGTAGGTTATGGTTTATGCTATGTAATAGTAAACTCTTAATAGCGATTGATATGTATTGGGTGGTATTGTAAAGTCTTCTATATACTTGATTGTATGTTTGTATGTTGTGATCGTATAATTCTGGTGTTAGAATTATAAGACTGTTGAATTTTCAATCCTAAACCTCTTTGTTAAGATGATGCTTGACATAAAGAAAGCTTGATGAACTGAAATAATGAGATAGATGGATCGGAGTGTCACGTTCCGACACGTAGAATAATGGATCGTAGTGTCACGTTCCGACACGTAGGAATAATGGATAGGAGTGTCACGTTCCGACACGTAGGGATAGATGGATCGGAGTGTCACGTTCCGACACGTAGGAAAAATGGATCGGAGTGTCACGTTCCGACACATAGGAATAATGGATCGGAGTGTCAAGTTCCGACATGGTAGGAATAAAGAGAAGTAATCTTGAATTATGTTAATATACTCGAACTCAAAGAATCTAGTTCCCAAATGAGTATGGTGTGGAGGCTTGAGTCCTCATAGATGTGCTTGACGGTGTTGCCAATGGTTTTTGTACTTGTTGATTGTCACCTGTTAAGTATTGTGGTTGATTTTACATTATTATTCCGTATATATATTGCTTTCTATTTTGAGTTGGCCGATGATACCTACTCAGTACTTGTACTGACCCCTACTTTTATGTTCTTCTTGTTGTTTTGTGGAGTGCAGCAAGTGCACCAGTGACTTCGACTCGTCCGCAACTCTAGCCAGTCTTCAGCACGTCAGAATTCAGGGTGAGCTATTATTCCTAGCTCGGGCTGGATTCTCTTCTTCACGTCTTGATGTCTTTGAAGTTCGGACATGGACCATCGTTTTACTTATTTTAGTTCTTAAATACTCTTAGACTTAGTAATTTGAGGATAGATGTTCTTGATGTGATGACTTCCACATTTTGGGGATTATAAGTATTATACTGTAGAAGTTATTTAATTGATTTCGTTAATGAGTTTTGGTCTTCCGCATTTTATTTATAATTCATAATTTATATACTGGTAAACGTTGGGGTTTAGATTTGTTGGTTCGCTCACATAGGAGGATAAGTGTGGGTGCCACTCGCGGCCGTTTTGGGTCGTGACACTAGTACTTCACTTTAAGGGATTATATATATTCTAATTAGCATTAGATTAATACCGAGTGGACTCTGGTTCAATGTTCATGAATAGTATTAGAACTACGTGCCCTTGCAGATTTATATGTCCCTACTATGGACATTGCATTTCAGTGTTGACACCAATCATGCATCTATATCTCTGGCAGGGAATATTGTATCCTCTCAATATTGGCATATACATTGGATTTAACAGTTAGCTCATGTGATTTTATGTATGTTATTAGTAGCTCCCTTGCAGTCAGATGCTATTGCATTGATGGTTCTCAGTTATAGTGAGATTTCATTCTCAGCATGTTATAAGCTTTTTCATTGCATCCAATTAGTTAATGTTTAATATTCTCAATATACCGTAATTCTTATCCCTTATTATTTCTCATATACAAGCTTTGTTGCAGTTGTGTTTATTGTTAAACTTTTCTTTTTACCTCCTGCTCAATACCTTTCAATAAATGAAGTATACTCTACGCTACATCTTTTTATGCTGAGGGTTAAGTTTCTCAGCTTCTAGATCATGTATATATTTGTTCCCAATCTTTATCTCAACATGAACAGTTGTGAGTTCTTATTCTCCAAGGATGACATACATGTTTCCTTTACCTTTAGTCTTACTGTCAGTTTTATCCAGATTTAGTTCAAGCATGTTCCAACACTATTTCTCAATAGAGGATATTTTAGCATTTGAGTTTTACCTTTTAATTGTTGGTAAATTCGTACTTTTAGATATTCAGATTGTATATGGGAATTTCGAGCATTGCAGTTTATTTTATGATTTAGTTTCCACAAAGTATTTCCTTACCTCATTATATTTTCTTTGCCTATGACATGCTTGTAAAGTTATCTTGAGTTCACTCGTGATCCTAGGTCACATGTCCGTATCGTAGGGGGTAGCTTTGAGCTGTGACAAACATTGTCTAAGAGTATTAGGTTTATGAGTCCTATAATGTCTTCAAATGTTCACTAAGTAGAGTCCATTACACTTATGTGAAATACACAACATCTAATGAGAAGGAGGCTGAAAAGTTTTTTAGGAAAATCTTTATATTCCTGTTACTTTTACCACACATAAGGTATGATCTAACCTCGTTTCTAACTCGATGCTATGCACTTATATATCACACCTCCTAATAGATCTTATGGAAAGAATGCCAACGCACCCAATGTTAACGCTGCTTCTTCATTCCCATATAAAAAGGTTTCAAATCTTGAGTTTCAGAACACCATTTACTTTTTGGCTCAGACAGTGACTAACAAAAATTACCAGCAGGCTCAAGTTCTATCAAATGCTAGTGGTCGATAAGTGGTAGCCAGGGTTCTCAATTTTTTTAGGATGAATCCTCAGAAATTCTTACAATACAAATTTGTGATGATCCCAAAAACTTCATTTATGAGGTCAAGAAGATATTTGGTGTGATGAAAGTGCCAGGTAATGATAGGGTAGAGATGGTACCCTAGAAGCTTAAGGATGTAATTGATATCTTGTATACTCAATGAAGAGAAATAAGAGGTACAAATGCAGCTTCAATAACTTCGGAAGGCTAGTGAGACCTTTATTGACAGGTTCATCCCTAGACAGATTAAGGGGGCAAGACCTAAGTAGTTCATTAGTTTAAGGCAATGTAATATGACAGTCCAATAGTATGGACTCAAATTCACCAAATACAAATGGTATGATCCTCACATTGTTGCCAATTCTAGGTCTCAAATGAACAAGTTTCTACATGGGGTATCTAACTTTGTGAAAACAGTGTATGAAGGACATGTTGCTGAAAAAAAGAACATATCTAGGCTCATGACTTATCCAAAGCAGGTTTTTGTAGATAATATTAGGGAAGATCCTAAGTATAATAATAACCCTATTGTAGAACAGTATGAGTATCCTCAACAAAAATAGTATGGTTGAAATTACTCAAAGTTTCCGCCAAAGTCTTCAGTTCCAACGCCCTGATAAGCTAGTGTTCCCTCCTACAAGATTCGAATTTATAAGAAAGGTAAGACATCAGTCTCTAAGTCTTAATTTCATGCGCCAGAAGCTATCTTACTTGTCAAAAATGTGGTAAGGACCATCATGGCTAGTGTCAAGTATAAAATGAAGGATGCCTTGATTCTTATCAGTTTGGTCACAAGTTGAGAGATTGTCCTTCTACTAAACAGGGTCAAGGGGGCAATGATAATAGACCTCAGTCTACAACTTTGGTATTATCAGCACGTTGCACGACTCAGAAGGGTAATTCATCTGGTACATGTGGGAGATAGCACAAAAATAGGTTCTATGTTCTTTAGACTCACAATGAAATTATCCTAGTGTACTCACTTGTACATAAAAACTTTTAATTTTAGATGTTTTTGCATTTTTATATCCAGTGGCTACTCTTTCCTTTATAACTACTTATATAGAAGTCAACTTTTATGTTATTACAAAAACTCTATCAGAACACTTCTCAGACGCTACTCCAGTCGGTGACACAAATATAGCTTGACGAGTAGAAACAAATAACCATGTCATAGTATCCCAAAAACACATCTTAGTAGGTCTTATAGATTTAGAAATTGTAGATTTAAATATGTTTCGAGATATAGATTGGTTACATTATTTTTATGCCTTAGTTGATGAACTAGGATTTTTTGTTTTTAGTTTCCAAAAGTACATAATCACATAACAAAAGGTTAGTAGCTTAGCACTTATGTGTTGATTCATTTATTACCTTAAATCTAGAAAGATGATATATAAGGGACATCTCTATCATCTACTTTTAGTTAAAGATTTAGCTCTAAAACTCAAACTCTTGAGTCTGTTCCAGTGTGTAATGAGTTTCCAGAAGTGTTTCTAGAAGATCTTCCCGAAGTTCCCCCAAAAGGGAAATTGACTTTGGAATTATTCTACTTCAAGATACTTAGCCTATTTCTATTACTCCATAAATAATGACTCCAGCTAAGATTGAGGAATTGAAAAAAAACATTGAAAGACTTTCTAGATAAGGTCTATCAGACCTAGCATTTCCCCATGGGGTGCATTAGTGTTGTTCGTGAAAAGGAAAGATGGTTCTCTCATGATGTGCATTAACTATTTTCAGTTGAATAATGTCACAATAAATAATAAGTATCCTATCCATGGATGAAGGACTTGTTTGAAAAACATTAGGGTGTTAGAGATAGGTACATCCTGAAAATATCCTTCAAAACTCTCTATGATAACTAGGAATTTGTTGTTATTTTATTTGTACTAGTGAATTCTCCTGCAACTTTTATCTATTTTATGAACAAAGTGTTCAACCAGTATTTAATCTTCTTCATTATTGTCTTTATTGATTGTATCCTCATATTATATAGGAATAAGGAAGTACATTCTAATTAGTTGATGGTTTTTCTACAATCTATCAAAGAACGCCAGTTATTCTCTATGTTTAGCGAATGTGAGTTTTTGTTAAAATCTTTTTCTTTACTTTCTCATATTCTGTCTAGAAAAGGGATCCGAGTGGATTCTTAGAAAATTGTAGTTCTGAAACAATGGCCACGACCTAACTCTACTGCAGATATGAGAAGTTTCTTAGGCTTAGCAAGGTATTAAAAAAGGTTTGTTTAAGTATTTTCATCCATAGCCTCTCCGTTGACTAAGTTAACTCAGAAAAAAGTCAAGTTTCAGCGTTTATATGGTTTGGAAATATCTTTGTAGAATTGAAAACTAGGTTGACTATAACTCTTGTATGTACTCTATTAGAGGGTTAGACGGTTATGTTATACATTGTGATGCATCCATTTTCATCCTAAATTGTGTGTTGATGCAGCGAGATAAAGTTATAGCTTATGCTTCTAGAAAACTTAAGGTACATTAGAAGAACTATCAAACTCTTGATCTTGTGCTTTCAACAATGGTTTTTGAACACAAGATTTGTAGACATTACTTGTATGGAGTGAACGTAGATGTGTTCACAAGATCCTTCAGTATATGTACACCCAAAAATAGGTAATCTTCCCAAGAGGAAAATGCTTGAGTACTTCAATAATTGCAATATGAGTGTGCATTACAAACATGGTAAGTCCAATCTAGTAATAGATGATCTTAGTAGACTATCTATGGGTAGTGTACCACATATTGAGGAAGAAACAAAAGAACTAGCAAAGGATTTTCACATACTTGATCATATAAGATTTTGTCTTATGACCATATCAAATGATGGTGTAATAGTTCAGTATGGGTCAGAATCATCTTTTGTAGTGGAGGTTAAGGAAAAGAAAAATAATGATCCGATATTGCTTCAACTAAAGGGACTAGTCCACCAAAAGAGAGTTAAGGCTTTCTCTCAAGGGGGACATGGTGTGCTTTTCCATTAGGGTCAATTAGGTGCTCCTACAATGAGTGGCTTGAGACAACTAATTCTTGAAAAAGTGTTTTGGTTTAATGTTATGAAAAGTTATATGGAAGATTTTGTCGCTAAGTTCCCTAATTTCTAGGAAGTGAAGGTACAACATAAAAAATAAGGAGCTATGACTCAACACATACACATTCCTACTTTGATGTGGGAAGTTATCATCGTTGACTTTATTATAATGTTACCTCATATTCGCAGACAACATGAATCCACTTTGCTAATAGTTGATAGAGCTACTAAGACTACACACTTTTTGCCTATAAGACTACGAATTTAGCGAGGACTACGCCAATATTTACATTAGTGAGATAGTCAGTTTGTATGGGATTCCTTTGTCTATAATCTGAGATAAAGGTCCTCAGTTTACCTCTAAATTCTTGTAGTCCTCTCAATAAGGTATTCGTACTCAGGTTTAACCTAGCACAACACTTCATCCCCATATGGATTGTATGGCAGAGATTTCTGCTAAGATCACAGAGGATATGTTGAGAGCTTGTGTGATCGATTTCGAAGGTAGTTGGGACGATCACCTTCCTCTTATAGAGTTTCCCTACAATAATAGATACCATTCTTGCATCCAATTTTTCCCTTAAGAGGCATAGTATGGATGTAGATGTAAATCTTTAGTTGTTCTATTTGATGTAGGTAAAGCACCTTTGAGGACATATTCAGATGCTATGGAGAATGTGCCACTCATTAGTTATAGACTTAAGATAGCCTTGAGTCGCCAGAAGTCCGATGTAGATGTAAGTAAAAGGGAATTAGAGTTCCAAGTTGATGATTGGAGTCACGACCCGAGAGCACCCTCAAGTCGCGACACGGCATATAAATAGGTATTATACAGGCCTCATGGATAATTCATTGTATAAGATACCTAAAACTATACAAGAATTAAAAACATTCTTCACACACGAAGATACTTTCTTCAAATAGCAAACAGAATACTTCAAACCTTCAACACATATGACTCAAAACCATCTAATACTTTTTATTACCACATTGGTACTGAGCCCATTTACCGAAAGACAAAAAGGAAAATATAATGGGTGTTGTCCTCGATTATAGGAGGACTCACAAAGTCTTCATCTTCAAACACCTTAGAAACGTATCCATCAACCATAGGATACCAAACCTTAAATCCCTACACTTTAGTCAAAAGGGAAAGAAATGGGGTTAGTTTAATTAACCACTAAGTATGGAAGCTATGCAAAAAGGGACATTTATTGGAGAAACATGCTTTTATGCCATATCGTAAAATTTCATAAAAATAAATGTATAAGAGCCATAACATTCATATATAGACATCATAAAAGTAATACATAATTGTCGAACATACATCACATGTAATCCATTCCTCTACCTTTTCCTTGAGTCTTCACTTCAAGTATACCCTTATGTTATGCCTTGTGCAATATGAGGACAGTGTCCCATACCACTATCCACGCTAAGGCACCACCTTAGGATCACCCAAGTGCATTTACCATCCAACCCTTTATCTATACATAACAAAGCATTGACATATATAAACATCACATTATCACATTAAGACCAACATCAAAGACAACTCAAAAGTCACACTTGTTCAATGTGCAAGTAGCATCCCGTAATACTACTCAAACTAAGATCTTCTTTGAAGTAACCCAATACAAGGCACATTCATCTATATTATGGCATGACATGAAAGTAACTGTTAAAAAAATCCAAATATATCAGCGTCTTTACATTAAGTAGACCTTAATATTCTTCATTAGCTTTTGTTACATTGGAAACATCTTAATACATAAGAGATAAGATCGCATTCTCATTAATATCATTATAAGAGTCCATTCATTTCATTAACATCATAAGGAACACAGCACGACTTCTCTGAAATACCTACTTGTGCAATGCATATATGGTGTCTCATTCTACCACCCATTCTAAGTAGAACACCCTTAAGAATACGTAGTTCATTACCTTCTTTTATGAGGGTAAGCCTTAACCAACGTACGCCATGAGCTCTTAACATGGAATTCGGTAGTAACTCTTATCGGATAAGCGATCCCTACTTGCCTAACGTTTCGAAATTACTCCTAGCTTAAGTGGATAACTAGATATAGACATATGCAGGCACATATGTATGAGATACATAGATTGCTACAAGATAACCCGCCACTACTCATGGGTGGGAATCCCTCTCAACAAATTTCTACTAAGTACCCCGCCTTAAATCATGAGAGAGCACTCATCTCTATTATATTCTCTTGGTGCTTAGAATTAATCCCCACGGAGTACATTACATTAGGGGTTATGTAACTCCTACTAGATACTCCACCTCAACTCACGGGAGATCATCCATTCCAACTCACCACTCATCCATTGATCGGAAAGCTCTTAGGAATGTTGATATTGCTACTAGACACTCTGCCTCTACTAACGTGAGAGCATCCATATCAAATCTCTCATTCTTTTTTAGAGTACAATTGGGAAGACATTTGTAAAGACTCCCATTCATTACATATTTATTATGCTTCATTTATTCCTTCATTTTTGTGTGTACATATGTAAGAATAGCCTTTCACAAAATCACCAACCTTCATACCATTATCTACTAAATATAGTCACATTATGTTCATAGAAATCCACAAACACTATACTTCACATTAGCATTGTACATTAATTATTCATATTCAAGTATAATGCATCATTATAACAATTCAATTCTTCGTAATATTCCTAGAAGTCCATTACAACCATACATATACAATAAGTAAATACCTCCAATTTAAGTGGATCAAACCAGACAAGAACAATTCCAATATAGTATGAAATTGAGGTCAACTTACCCTTCACCCAAGCCATGATAACCATTACTCAAGTCTCATAAAAATCCTCTTAAATAAGTATAGATAACAATAGAAATCAATAACACGGTTCAATCTAAGAATAATTCAATCATCATTCCATCATAAGCATATAACCCACTTCATAGGTCAAATATAAAAATTTGAGGAAATCATGGGTTCTTGGAGTTTTTCATTTTAAAAAATTAATGTAATATCAATAATATCAGACTTAATCATTTGAAATTATTTTATGCAAGAACTCATTAGTTTGAGTGAAAATAGGAATTTTTCATTAATTTGAAAGCTTGAAAACCATTTGAGATTGGCTCTAAGGTGATAACTAACCATAGATAAAGAACTCCCAAACCTAATTAGATGAAATACCATGAAAATTGAAGAATAAAATACTTGAAGTCCAAACCCAGCTTTATCCTTTACATTGACCTTCAATGGTGTTCTACAGAGAAATTTGTATGAGAAGAGGGTTATTATTTAAGATTTTAAGTCTTAATTATAGTTTAAATAATTTAATACTCATAAAATACCTAAAAACACAAAAAAAAAACATTCATGCACTTCAACATACTTGGGGTGCATTTACCTATTCACCCTTATCAAGGTTGAACCACCATCAGAAATAGTGGCCACGTACGAACCACTACCTACAGAACGTAGGCGGGGTTACAGACCATACTATTGGTTCATGGGTCTTGACTAAGACTTGCACATGGGATATAAGTCTCCCTATTCTAAGTCTTGGCCTACGAAGCAAACTCATAGGGCGTCACCATACTTAAGAGGTGTAATTATTTCCTGTAATTTATCAACTTTTAAAAGCTTGGGGTCTAAACTTACTATCTGTCACGACCCAAAACGGGTCGCGAGTGGCACCCACACTTATCCTACTATGTGAGCGAACCAACCAATCTAAACCCCAACATTTCAACCAATAAACAGAATATAATGCGGAAGACTTAAAACTCATTAACAAAATCAATTAATAACTTCTACAAACTAAAACACTTATTATTATTCCCAAAATCTGGAAGTCATCACCACAAGAACATCTATCCTCAAATTACTAATCTAAGAGTATCTAAGGTGCTAAAATAAGTAAAAAGCTAGTCCATGCCGGAATTTCAAGGCANTCAAGGCATCAAGACATGAAGAGGAAGATCCAGTCCAAGCTAGAAGCAATAGCTCACCCTGAAATCTGACGTAATGAAGACTGGCTAGAGTTGCGGTTGAGTTGAAGACGACGGCACATTTGCTGCACTCCACAAATAACAAAGAAAAACAATTACAAGTAGGGGTCAGTACAAAACACGAGTACTGAGTAGGTATCATCGGCCAACTCAGAATAGAAAACAGTATATACCTGTTAATATCATAAAATCAACTACAATACTCAACATGTAGCAACAACAAGTACTGTAATCATTAATAAAGTACGCCAAGTACACCCATGAGGACTCAAGCCTCAATACCATACTCATTTGGGAAAATAGGTTCATTAATTTGAGTATATTATCATATTTCAAGATTCATTCTCTTTCTATCCTGGTGTCGGAACATGACACTCCGATCCTCATCATACTATCCAGGTGTCGGAACGTGAAAATCCAATCCTCATCATACTATCCTGGTGTCGGAACGTGACACCCGATCCATATTCTATCCTGGTGCCGGAACGTGACCCCCGATCCTCTAACCTCATCCTTTTAGTTCATCAAGCCTTCTTTTATACTAAGGCATCATCATTAACAAGAGGTTTTCAAGATTTGGGGTTCAGTAGCCTCATCATGCTTATTTTTTCACAATTATATAATCACATTCGTGCAAGCATACAATTAAGCATATAGAAGGGTTTACAATACTACCTAATACATATCATCCTCTATTAAGAGTTTACTATGACATAGCATAAACCACAACCTACCTCCACCGAAGAAATGTGATCAAGCAATCTACTTTCCCAAAGCTGCGTTCTTCTTCGTTTCCTCTCTCCCTTGATCGTTCGTTTCTTCCTCTCTTTGTTCTTTCTATTTTTCTTATTTAAACCCTCTTTCTTTTACCCTAATTAGCATATAATTAAGTATAAAAGATGATAAAATACCCCACTATTTGTTTCAAGGTTAACTCTTTTAACCCCCAAGTAATTGAATTATTAACATTAAACCACTAACTTTATAATTATAAGCAGGAATAGTCCAAAACGCCCCTTAAAATATTTAACAGAAATCCGACCCAGTCAGGGTCACGCAGCCTATGACGGTCCGTCCTGCATGTCCGTTACAAAGTTCAAAGACTAAATTTCACTAAAGGGTCTGTGACGGTCCGTCGTGCCCACGACGTTCCGTCCTGCCATGTCGTCGCGAAGTTCA
>NC_028639.1:35059557-35062954 GCF_001406875.1 Solanum pennellii | reverse complement strand
CTTTAGGTCACGGTACATCTTGGTTGCACCAGGATGTATGGAATATCCGGAACTATGAGCCTCTGTAAGAATGGTGTCGATCAAATCATCAACACGGGGCACACATACCCTTCCCTTAATTCTCAAAAAACCTTCCTCATCCATTATTGCTTCTTTAGCCTCTCCTTGCAACACCATATCCCGAATTCGGCTTAGTTTCTCATCATCAAACTGTTTTTTCTTGATCTTGTCAAGAAAAGAAGATCTCGCTCCACACTGGCCAAAAATCCTCCCTTCTCATTTACTTCTAGCCTCATAAGGTCATTAGCCAAATTTTGGATTTCTCTAGCCAACGGGCGTCTAGAAACATGTAAGTGGGCTAAACTACCCGCTCCCTGCTTTTCTACTTAAGGCGTCTGCCACAACATTAGCCTTTCCTGGGTGATACAAGATGGTAACATCATAATCCTTCAGTAGTTCCATCCACCTCCTCTGTCTCAAATTCAAATCCCTCTGAGTAAAGACATACTGTAGGCTACGATGATCCGTATAGACTTCACACTTGACCCCATATTGATAATGTCTCCATTGCTTTAATGCAAACACAACTGCAGCCAATTCCAAATCATGGGTCGGATAGTTACGTTCATGCACCTTTAATTGCCTCGAAGCATAAGCAATTACATTCTTCTCTTGCATTAGCACCGCACCCAAACAAGAATAGGATGCATCACAATAAACAATGAAGTTCTTACCCTCTACTGGCAAGGTAAGAATAGGTGCAGTAGTCAGCAAGGTCTTGAGTTTCTGAAAGCTTCCCTCACATTCATCCGGCCATACAAATGGAACATTCTGGTTAGTCAATTTCGGCAATTGGGAAGCAATAAAAGAGAATCCCTTGACAAATCGACGGTAGTAGCTGGCTAAACCAACAAATCTCCTTATTTCTGACACATTAGTAGGTCTTACCCAATTTCTCACTGTTTCAATCTTTGAAGGATCCACCATAACTCCCTCCTTAGAAACCACGTGCCCCAAGAAGGACACTGCATCTAGCCAAAACTCACACTTGGAGAATTTGGCATAAAGCCTTTTCTCCCTTAACACTTCCAACACAATTCTCAAATGCTCCTCATGTTCCTTCTTACTCTTGGAGTATATCAGTATATCATAAATAAATACGATCACAAAGAGATCCAGATATGGCTTAAAAATCGCGTTCATCAAGCTCATGAAAGCAGCAGGGGCATTCGTAAGACCAAAAGTCATTACTACAAATTCGTAATGCCCATACCTGGTTCAAAAAGCAGTCTTTGGCACATCCGTTGCCCGTATTTTCAATTGATGATAACCGGATCTCAAGTCAATCTTAGAGAAGACACAACCACCTTGTAACTGATCGGACAAGTCATCAATGCGAGGAATGGGATACTTGTTCTTAATAGTTACCTTGTTCAACTGCCGGTAGTCTATGTACATCCGAAAACTCCCATCCTTCTTCTTCACAAATAACACCGGAGCACCCCAAGGGGATGCACTTGGTCTAATGAAACCTTTACTTAACAACTCTTGAAGTTGGGCCTTTAACTCCCTTAACTCTGCTGGAGCCATTCTATAAGGAGGTATGGAGATGGGACGAGTACCCGGCTCCAGATCAATGCAAAAGTCAATATCTCTATCTGGTGGCATACCAGGAAGGTCTGCAGGAAACACATCCGGAAACTCACGGACTATCGAAACCGACTCAATTGAAGGTACTTTGGTAGTATCATCCCTGAGGTGTGCCAAGAAAGCTAAACACCCTTTACTAACCATTCTCTTAGCACGAAGAAAGGAGATGATACGAACTGGAGTGCAAGTGTAGTCACCCTCCCACACTAACGGTTCTGTCCCAGGCTTGGCCAATGTTACAGTTTTAGCATTAAAGTCTAAGATTGCAAAATTTGGAGAAAGCCAAGTCATACCCAAAATTACATCGAAATCAACCATTTCTAAGATAACCAAGTCTACATGAGTATTGCTCCCCACAAAAGTCACCAAACAAGACCTATACACCTTTTCAACTATCACAGACTCACCCACTGGAGTAGAAACACGAATAGGCATGTCAAGCAATTCACAATGTAAATTAAGACCAGTAGCAAATGAGGAAGATACATATGAAAATGTGGAGCCAGGATCTAATAACCCAGAAGTCATGCAATCACAAACCAAAAGATTACCTGTGATAAAAGCATCTGATGTCTCCGCTTCCGACCGCCCAGGGAAAGCGTAACAGTGGGCTCTATCACCTGTCTGCCCATTGCCCCTATCATGTGTTGTTGTAGTAGCTCCAGTTTGCCTGTCACCCCGGCCGTTTTGGTGACCACCATTACCTCGGCCACCACGCCCTCCAGAATGACGGCCTCTTCCATGACCACCTCTACCTCTGACTATTTGAGGTCTGTAACTCTGTTTTGGACAATACCTCTTAATGTGTCCAGTCTCCCCACATCTATAACACTCTCTGGATTCAAGCATAGGTCTCTGTGAGAATGACGAAGTCTGGGGATAACCTCCAAACTCAGAGAAGGGTTGACCGGTCTGCGGTGGACCCCCAACTACAGTCTGCAGTGAAGACTGAATAGGTCGGGCTGGATAACCTCCTGAACCCTGCCCTCTGGAGTAAGAACCATTAAACTCGCCTCCCTTACGAAACCTTTTTGATTTCGATGCCATGGTGAAGTCATTTGGCTTTACTCCCTCCACCTCTATCATGATGTCTACCACTTCCTGAAAGGATTTCGCTGTAGCCGCTACCTGTAAGGCTGAATTCCGCAAATCTGACCTCAACCCCTTCACAAAACGGCGAATCCGCTCTTGTGGACTGAAACAAAGCTGGGTGGCATACCTGGATAATGCACGAAACTTAGCCTCACACGCAGTCACCGACATCTTGCCTTGCTCTAGGCTCAAGAACTCATCTCTCCTCCTATCCCTCAAGGTCCGGGGGATATACTTCTCCATAAATAAGCTAGAGAATGACGCCCAGGTCATAGGTGGTGCCTGTGCGGGTTGACACTCAACATGTGACCGCCACCACATTTTGGCATTTCCCTGAAACTGATAGGTTACAAACTCAACGCCAAATCGTTCCACTATGCCCATTTTATGTAGTAACTCATGACAATCAACCAGAAGACTGGAGGTTTCAAGTTCAAGAACTTACTGATTCATGCTGATCACTTGTCATTACGGGCCTTGTAGTCAAACGAGGAAACGTGCCTATTTCCAATGAGGCATCCATGCGGGGAGCCTCAGCAGCGGCCTGTCGTACATCCGGAACCAGTGGTGCTGGTGCAGAAAACACTGGAGGTGTCTTGCCTTGATCAGATAACCCGCTAAGATAAGCAAGAACCTGATTAATCATCTCTGGGGT
>NC_028639.1:35057244-35057433 GCF_001406875.1 Solanum pennellii | reverse complement strand
CTATCCTGGTGCCGGAACGTGACACTCCGATCCATATTCTATCCTGGTGCCGGAACGTGACACCCGATCCTCTATTACTACCCTGGTGCCGGAACGTGACACCCGATCCTCTAACCTCATTATTTTAGTTAATCAAGCCTTCTTTTATACTAAGGCATCATCATTAAAAAGATACTCCGATCCATATAC
>NC_028639.1:35041229-35056977 GCF_001406875.1 Solanum pennellii | reverse complement strand
AATTATTAACATTAAACCACTAACTTTATAATTATAAGCAGGAATAGTCCAAAACGCCCCTTAAAATATTTAACAGAAATCCGACCCAGTCAGGGTCACGCAGCCTGTGACGGTCCGTCCTGCATGTCCGTTACAAAGATCAGAGACTAAATTTCACTAAAGGGTCTGTGACGGTCCGTCGTGCCCACGACGTTCCGTCCTGCCATGTCGTCGCAAAGTTCATAGAGTTGTTCTCAGTACCCAAATTTCTAAATTCTAAGTGTTTTGCAACGAGACCCCCTCGACGGTCCGTCGTGCCCATGACGGTCCGTCGTGGGATCCGTCGACCCAGACAGTGATTTCCAGAAATTAACTCTGCTGCTCGTAACGACTAAACAGGTAGTTACACTATCCTCCTAAATAACCCTTAAGGTGGTACTTGGGGAGTCGTATCCGGATGTTTAACCCATAAAGATATGCATATAGGTTCAAGGTTCACCATATAAAGTTTTAGACCTCAAACAACACACCAACTTCATTGAAAACACACTAAAATACACTAGTACCAAAAGACTAGTTTATAAATGACTTGGTCGTTACTTGATGTTTTAGCTTATAACTCTTCAAAATGAACTGTAAATGATATTTGTCAGAACTTTAACAAGTTACCAACTCAAAAAACACAAGTCAAGGTCGAGTTCATTGTATTTGACTTTAAAGGTCATTACAATTAGGTTTCCTAAAAATGTAACCTATGAAAGGGGTGACGTGATATGGCAAGATATGGAACGTCATTCCTTATATATAGTCCCTTACAAGATATTGGAAAGAGTTGGTAAAGTGACTCATGAGTTAGAGTTACCAACAGAGGTAGAAGCAGTGCATCTGGTTTCTTACATTTCGTTGTTGAAGAAGTGTGTGAGCGATCCCACATCCATTGAATCTTTCGAAAGTATGGATATGAAGAATACTCTTACTTACTAATAGGTACTAGTTGAGGTTCTTAATCGTTAATTTTTATGGTTGAGAAACAAAGAAGTCGCTTTAGTTAAGGTTTGGTAAATAAGTTATCCCATAAAAGGAGCTACTTTGAAAGCAGAAGAAGTCATGAGGCCAAGTATCCACATATCTTTCCTTGGGATTCCTATCAAGTTAGAGGGGTTCATTCATCGTATGTTTTCGACCAATCATGCAAAAATCCAGTGTGAAGATCAATGTTCCATAAATTTGAACTTGCATTTTCGATGTATTTGTATATCCTAGGAACATAGTTAAATAAGAAATGAGTTTCTATTAAATATTTGTAGTGTTGATAGATATGTCCCTCCCTTTTCAAATAGTTTAGATTTCATTTGAGAATGTATGTCCCAAGGTGGAGATAATGTAACACCCAGCGATTGAAAAATCGTCTGAAACAGCCGATTTGTAGAAATTTCAGGTGCAACCCACTACCCAAGAACAATAGGGTGATACACGGTCGGTCCAGGTGATCCATAGATGGCTACTTGCAGCCCTCCGTAGAAACCTTCTTCTGAAGTCGATCGACGGAATGAGAGAACCGATCGTGGATACGTTGTAACACTTTGAAAATCCAAGACGAGTCTTAGACCCTAACATAGGTTCCATGGGATCTAATCACTATGTTAAGACCTATTTTAATGAATATAGGTCATTTAGGAAGTTTAATGACCAAAACGTCATGACGTTTGAAAACTAGTGCTAAGGGCTAATAGCGTGTCTTAGCTTATTTGACTAGCTTTTAGTAGTCGAAAATCCCTGAAATTAGGTTGAAGGGTGTATAAAAACTGTTAAATATGATTTTTGGTTGAAACTTCCGGGTACGAATCCTTAAGGACCAACCAAGGGCCCTTGAGGAGAACCCTACCACGTAGGAGGCAACACTACCTAGGCAGTGTGCAACCACGAGAAACTATCAACGTCTTGTGTATGGATCGACGGAGCGTCGATGCCCACCGTCGTCCCACACTTAACCATATTAATGGATCCCTCGCCTGCACATGACTCTGACAATATCGACGAGCGTGTAGGATGGAGGGGGAGGCAGTCATCGACTCACAGACGGCCCGTCGGCAGGGTTCCGTTTGTGAGGGTTAAGTTTTCTTGTATGTTTTAAATGTTGGTTCATTTAATTAATTAAGGGGTCTAGGGGTTATTAGGGTATAAAAGGAGGACTAATTAACTAATTGAACCCCCCATATAAAGACCCCAACCCTCATTAATCTAAACACAACTCACAAAAATAAACTTTCTTCCTTCTCTCTTCTTTCTCTCTCTATTTGGGAGCCACCATTGAAGACAAGCTAGGGGGAGGTTTTGGGGACTGGAAATAGAAAATTTCACCATCAAATCGTCATCAAACGTTGAGGTATGGTATCCAATTCACCTTTGAGACTCTTTCCTCAAAGGGTTCCTTCAAAATGGATTTCAAAAGTTGGGTTTTCAAGTGGGTTTCACTCAATTACGGATTTGATGTTCTGAACGAGTTGTTTGTGGTTTCTTTCGGATATATTGGATTGATTAACATGTAATTTAACTTGATTATAGTAATTTGTGATGATTTGACCTAAATTGAAGAGCATGATCCTTAATCCTTAACTGTAGGTTGATCTTGATGTACATTGGGTTGTGATTGATTCAATTGTCTTGATTATGGGTTCAATTACTACTAGATGATGTTGTTACACCAAGCATTAACAAACTTTAATTAATTGTTGTCTTTCATGCAAATCTTGAGAAGTGATATGGGTTATGGAAATTGGCCTAAGTAATCTTGTTTGAACTATTGATTTGGTATTGAATTATGGTGTATTGACTATTCTACTATTATTATCATGTTGTGATTAATTGTGGTTAAGTCATAATTTTATGTTGGAGTATGTCTTACATAAGGATTGATAGGGTGGTATGATTTTGAATTGAAATGTCTTGAGTATGTTGTGAGGCTGATTAAGGTGTATGTGATATAAGGATGGTGATGAATATAAATGTGCCTTGAAATGCTATGAAAATATAATGTGTTAACCTCACTTATATGAATTGTGATGAAAGGACTATACTCATGCAATTATTATTGAGCTGTTGATGATGATGATTATACAATGGGTAGACCCTATGACCTAAACTAAGCTATGATTGATAATAAATGTCTTACAGACATTTCCATAAAGGGACATAGCTTAGAACCGAGTGAACTTGACAATGGGAGGTGATTACTTCCCAAAGAGGAAGATTCTCCCTATAGTTCTATATTAGATGTTGACTTCCCAATGAATAATACTCATCCAATTTATTCCCATGAGAGAAGGCCCCAACTACCAAGTGGTATCAAGGGTAATGTATTATCTCTTAGTTCTTGAACAATGTTGCCCCTATAGGAAGATTAGCTATTGGATCCACCTAAAAACATATGTTTATGTTTATTTTTACTTTGACCGGTAGACCACCTTCCATCGGTGTAAAGTTTTACAACACCGAATTCCACACTTAGCTCATGTTGTCTATGTCGGTTAAGGCAAGTGCTCCCTAAATTAAAATAAATTAATGAATTATAAACTAACTAAGGTGACTTGAGAGATTTAACATAGCCTAGGTAGAGGTATGGGACTCTACTTAAGCCTTGCACTAGTTGACCTTAATGGAAGCTTTAGGAAGTTGATATTATGTATGTATACGACAATGATGTATATGATGATAATATATTGATGCTACAATATAAATGATATTATATGATGATGACTTATCCATATGAACATGTAATTGGATTATATTGTTTAAGTTGGACATTGGTCATGGTTTTTAGTTGAGTCTACTTGATTGAGCAAGGTTATGGGGTATTGCTTTGTCATTGCACTTGTTGATTAGATGATGAATCATGAGTAGTTGTTTTGCTTATTATGATGTGATTAACTCTTAGTCATGCTTGTGATGTTATTCCTTGATGATAGGGTTGTAGTAAATCATGGGTTCAAGTAAGTTTCGATACCTAATGCTTTTTTGAGTTAGTAAGCATGTTTGGTTGATTGGTATGTCTTTCTTGACTTTGCATGAGACTTTAAAAAACGTAAAATGGCATGTTTTGACTAAATGTCCTTTTATAGCATTTTTCATTCTTATGTGTGCATATGGTCTCATACTTAGTACATGTGGAGTACTAACCCCATTTTCTTCCTTTTTCCTACACATTTTAGGTTCCGGTCATTGAAGCATCATTTGAGATAATTTGAAGAAGGCTTGGATATTCTCTATCATCCAAGTGGGTAGGTACTCACTTTCCAATGGCGATGCCAATATCGTGCTTAGGAAGTTGCTTTGTTTTTCTAAAACTTTTATGTTTATTCCACTTTTATTGTGTACCACTTGTATAAGCCTATATGTGGCTTCTTTACCTTCTATGTAGGGCTATGCCCAAATTGTTATGATCATTTAGATTGTATGAGATCAGACAATCTTTTAGACTATACTCTATCTTATGTATATTTGTATGTGAAATAAAAGTACAAGGCTATGTAACCTTCCTATACGAAGGGTTTACGTATACTCGATACTTATATGCTATGTGTTTGTAGAGGTCTATGTAAACCTCCAAGTAGATGTAATGAAAGTTTTAGATTTTTCCGCATTTCCAACTTATGAATGTAATGACATGAGACTAAGGGTCTAGTCTTAGTCCTCAAAGAGGACAACGATGCCGGTTACGTCTAGGGGATAAACCCGGATATGACAAACTTTGTATGAGAGTATGACGTTGAATATCGTTGAGTCGATGTCTCTCTCTACAACGTCTATGTAAGTTCATGTTCATAATTGTGAAGTGTGCCACACTTATGAGTGGGAACCTACATGATTCCTAGGAAACTCTCATTTTCTTGGAAATCTTATATCGTGCCATTAGAGTATACTTATGATGTTCTTTTTCATATAATCCTATTATTATTCTTATAGGAAGAATTAACACTCGAAGGAATGTGGCACGAAGACTTGAAGAGGAAATTGCCAATGCAGGAGCTCCTCCCTGTGGTGAGAAAGTTCCTCCACTTGAATAAGATGCTAATGTTGACCAAGCTCCGGTCAATCCTTCACCCTTGATGGATGGAGATATAAGGGCTTCCCTCATTCAATTGGCTCAAGTCGCCTCTGTCCAAGCTCAAGATATGACGGCCCAAGCCAACCGGGAGCTTGTACCCTGTCCTCATCAACAAGTCACTACTATGGCTTCCCTTCTGTGGGACTTCACTCGGATGAACCCTCCTACATTCTATGGTTCTAAGGTTGCTGAAGACCCCCAAGAATTCATCGGTGAAGTGTCTAAAATACTTTTAGCTATGAGGTTGACCATAAGTGAGAATGCCGAGTTGTCTACCAATCAACTCAAGGACGTGGAACAAGCATGGTATGTGCAATGGAGGGATAATAGGCCATTGAGGGGTCGTCCATTGACTTAAAAGATCATTAAGAAGGCTTTTCTTGATCGGCTCTTTCCTAGGGAGATGAGGGAGGAAAAAGTGGTGGAGTTCATCAACCTTTACCAAGAAGGAAGGAGTGTTCACGAATACTCCTTGGAATTTATTATGGTGCATGCTAGAAAGGCTGAGGAGGCAAGGCCTAAGAGAAAGAGTAGAGATGCTAAGAGGGCAAGATCATTTGATGGAGGTTCCTCAAAATAATATGCTTGAAATAGAACGCAAGCCTAGATTTACGAAGCGGGTTTCTAATGAAGTTCCGTCAAAGTTCCCCAAGGCTCGTGATGACACGGGAAATAAACTAAGAGCTAGAAACGGAAAGAGTGGAAACTCGCCAAATGAGAAGTCTACATGTGCCAAGTGTGAAAAGGGTCATCTTTGTGAGTGCTTGGTAGGAATGGGAAATTTCTTTAGTTGTGGAAAGAGTGGTCACAACATGAGATATTGTAAAAACTTGAACGGTTAAGAGAGGGGTGGTAAAACTTAAGCAAGTGGTTCTAGCGATGCTCCTAGGAAGAACCTCTTCTATGATATCCACTCTAGCGGTGAACGAGAGACTTCTCCCGACGTGGTGACCGGTATGTTGAAAGTATTTACCATAGATGAATATGTTTTACTTGATCCGGGTGCTACCTTGTCGTTTGTTACCCCTCTTGTATTTAAATTTTTTTATACTTTACCCGATATTTTGCATGAACCTTTTATACTGTCTACTCCGGTGGGTGAGTCAGTTGTTGCAAAAAGGGTGTATAGAAATTGTCCAATAATGTTGCCCATTAGAGTTTCTTATGCTTGTCTAGTAGAACTAGATATGCTAGATTTTTATATTATATTGGGTATGGATTGTGTGCATGCTTGCTTTGTTTCGGTTTATTATAGGACAAGGGTGGTGAAGTTTAAATTTCAAAATGAACCCGTTGTAGAGTGGAAGGTGGGAAACTATATTCCTAGAGGTCATATCATCTCTTGTCTAACGCATGCAAAATGATTTCAAAGGGTTGTCTATACCATATTCTAAAAGTCCAAGATCTGGACTCCAAAATTCCTCCCATTAAGTCGATCCAATGTAGTGAGTGAATTTTCGGAGTTATTTCCAAATGACCTTCCCGGTATACATCTAGAACGGGAAATTGATTTTGGTATCGATTTTCTATCGGTAACCAATCCCATTTCAATTCTTCCTTATCAGATGGCTCCGGAAAATTGAAAGAGTTGAAGGGTCAACTCAAAGATTTACTAGACAAGGGCTTCATAAGATTTAGTATTTCTCCATGGGGTGCTCTGGTTTTGTTTGTCAAGAAGAAGTATAGGTCGTTGAGAATGTGTATTTATTACCTCTAACTTAACAAGGTAACTATTAAGAACAAGTATCCTCTCCCTCGGATTGACGACATGTTTGATCAGCTCCAAGGGGCAAGCTACTTTTCTAAGATTGACTTGAAGTTGGGGTATCACCAACTTAGGGTGACAGGTGAGGATATACCAAAGAGGGCATTCCGTACTAGATATGGTCATTACGAGTTCTTGGTAATGTCTTTCGGTCTCACTAATGCTCCGGCAAAGTTTATGGACCTAATGAATAGAATGAGTCGAAATTACCTAGATTCATTTGTCATTGTCTTTATTGACGACATCTTGGTATATTCGAAGAATGAAGATGATCATATGGGTCATTTGAGGGTAGTATCGCAAACCCTTAAGGAATATCAATTGTTTGCCAAATATAGCAAGTGTGAGTGTTAGTTGAGGTCGGTGACATTTCTTTGTCATATCATCTCTAGTGAAGAAGTTGAGGTTTACCCAAGGAAAACAGAGGCGGTGAAAATTGGCCTAGACCTTTTTCTCCAACCAATATTAGGAGTTTCTTGGGCTTAGGGGGTTAATATCAGAGGTTCGTGGATGGTTTTGCATCCATTGCATGACCCTTGACTACTTTGACCCAAAATTGCAAGAAGTTTGAGTGGTCAGAGGCATGTGAGAGAAGTTCTCGATTGTTAAAAGATAGGCTTACTTCTGCTTCGCAATTGACCTTATCGGAGGGTACAAAGGGTTTTGTTATTGTGACGCATCCCGTTTGGGTCTAGGGTGTGTTCTTATGCAACATTGCAGAGTGATAGCCTATACTTCTAGGCACTTTAAGGTACATGAGAGAAAATATCACACTCAAGACCTTGAGTTAGCGGCCGTGGTGTTTACTTTAAAAATATGGAGGCATTCATGTTGATGTTTTCACCGACCATAAGAGTCTCCAATATGTGTTTACCTAAAAGGAGTTGAATCTCAAACAAATAATGTGGTTAGAATTATTGAAAGACAATGACATGAGTGTCCTATATTATCCCGACAAGGCTAATGTGGTTGCGGATGCCCTAAGCCGTATGAATATTGGTAGTGTATCTCACATTGATGAAGCCAAGAAAGATCTAGTGAGGGATGTGCAGTTGGGTGTGTGATTAGAAGATTCTTCAAATGATGGAGTCATTGTCCATCATAACTCCGAGTCATCTTAAGTGGTGGAAGTAAAGTCCAAACAACACCTTGATGAACCATTAAAGGAGTTAAAAGAAGTTCTCGGAATGTTAAATGAGTCATTCTCCTTAGGGGGAAATGGTGTGTTAGGGTACCGAGGGAGATCGTGTCGTCCCGATGTAGATGGGTTGAGGAACAGAATCCTAGAAGAAACCCATGGGTCCCGCTACTCAATTCATCCGGGTTATAAAAAAATTTACCATGACCGTAGAGAGATATATTAGTTCGGCTGCTAGTCTTGAGTCTATTCCTTCCTTCAAAAGAGTTTTAGTGTCATTCGGGATGAATGTTCCTAAGGGAGGGATAATGCAACACTTTGAAAAATCAAGACAATTCTTAGAGCCTAACATAGGTACAATGGTGTCTAAGAACTGTTTTAAGACCTATCGAATATAGGTCATTTAGGAAGTTTAAGAACCAAAACGTCCATGACGTTCGGAAACTAGTGCTAAGGGGTACTAGCCTGCCTTAGCCTATTTAACTGGATTTTAGGAGTCTGAAATCCATGAAATTAGGTGGAAGGTTGTATAACAAGTGTTGAACATGATTCGTGGTCGAAACATCCGGATACAACTCCCCAAGGACCAACCAAGGGCCCTTGAGGAGGACCCTAGCAAGTAGGAGGCAACACTACCTAAGCTGTGTGCAACCACGAGAAACTATCAACGGCTTTTTTGCGGATAGACGGGGAGTAGATGACTACCGTTGTCCCACACTTAGCCATATTGACGGATCCCTCACCTGCACAACTCTCTGACCACATCGACGAGCGTGTAGGAATAAGGGGGAGGCAGTCGTCGACTCACAGACGGCCCGTCAGTGGGGTTCTGTCTGTGAGGGTTAAGTTTTCCTGCATGTTTATAGTGTTGGTTCATTTAATTGATTAAGGGGTTTATGGGTTATTTAGGGATTAAAATAGGATTAATTAAATAATTTAACCCCCCATACGAAGACTACAACACTCATTAATCTAAACACAACTCACAAAAATAAACTCTCTTCCTTCTATCTTCTTTCTCTCGCTGTTTGGGAGCCACCACTGAAGAAAATCTAGAGGAAAGTTTAATGAACTGTAAAGGGACTATTTCACCATCAAATATTCATAAAACGTTGAGCTATTGGATCTAATTCACCTTTGAGACTCTTTCCTCAAAGGGTTCCTTAAAAGTGAATTTCAAAAGTTGGGTTTTCAAGTGGGTTTCACTCAATTACAAGTTTAATGTTATGAACTAAGTTGTTTGTGGTTTCTTTAGGATATAATGGATATATTAACATGTAAGTTGATTATATTAATTTGTGATGATTTGACCTAAATTGAATAGAGTGATCCTTAACACTTAACCCTAGGTTGATCTTGATGTAAATTGGGTTGTGATTGATTGAACGGATAGACCCTATGACCTGAACTAAGCTATGATTCATAATTAAAGGCTTAAAGACATTTCAATAAATTTACTTAGCTTAGAATAAAGTTAACTTTACAATTGGAGGTGATGACTTCCCAAGGAGGAAGATCGCCCTATAGTTCTATACGAGAGGTTGACTTCCCAAAGAGGAATACTCATCCAATGGATTCCCATGAGAGGAGGCCCCAGCTACAAAGTGGTATAAAGAGGGAATGTACTATCTCTTAGCTCTTGAACTATGTTGCCTCAATATGAAGACTAGCTTGTGGATCAACTTAGAAAGCTATGTTTATGATTGGTTTTACTTTTGCCGGTATACCACCTTCAACCGGTGTAAGGTTTTAGAACACCGGATTCCACACTTAGCTCTTGTGGTCTATGTCGGTTAAGGCAAGTGTTCCCTAAATTAAAATAAAGTAATGAAGTATAAACCAACTAAGTTTACTTGAGAAGTTTAACTTAGCCTAGGTAGGGGTATGGGACTCTACTTGTGCCTTGCACTAGTTGACCTTGATGGAAGCTTTAGGAAGTTGATATTATGTATGTATATGACAGTGATGTATATGATGATAATATGTTGATTCTACAATATAAAAGATATTATATGATGACGACTTAACCATATGAACATGTAATTTGATTATATTGTTAAAGTTTGACATTGGTCATGGTTTCTTGTTGATTCTTCTTTGTTGAGCAAGGTTATGGGTCTTTTCTTGGTCATTGTACTTGTTTATTTGATGGGGATTCATGAGAAGTTGTCTTGATTATTATGATGTGATTAATTCTTATTCATGCTTGTGATGCTATTCCTTGATGATAGTGTTGTAGTAAATCATGGGTTCAAGTAAGTTAGGATACCTATTACTTTTTTGAGTTAGTAAGCATGTTTGGTTGATTGGTATGACTTTCTTGATTTTGCATGAGACATTAAAAAGGGCAAAATGGCATTTTTGACTAATGTCCCTTCATAGCATGTTTTGTTCCTATATGTGCATATGGTCTCATATTTGATATATGTGTAGTACTAACCCCATTTTCTTCCTTTTTCCCAAACATTTTAGGTTCCCATCATTGAAGGCTCATTTGAGATGACTTGAAGAAGGCTTGAATATTCTCTATCATCCAAGTGGATACGTCCTCACTTTCCGAGGTCAATGCCAATGTCGTGCTTAGGAAGTTGCTTTTTTTCTAAGATTTTTATGTTCATTCCACTTTCATTATGTACGACTTGTTTAAGCCTATATGTGGCTTCTTTTCCTTTTATATAGGGCTATTCCCAAATTGTTATGATCATTTAGATACTATGAGATGATACAATCTTTTAAAATATAATCTATCTTATGTATATATGTATGTGCAAGAAAAGTAGAAGGTTATGTAATCTTCCTATACGTAGGGTCTACGTATACTCGATACATATATATTATGTATATGTAGAGGTCTATGTAAACCTCCAAGTAGATGTAATAAATGTTTTAAATTTTTCTGCATTTTCAACCTATGAATGTAATGATATGAGAATAAGGGTCTAGTCTTAGTCCTCAAAAAGGACGACGACACCGGTAACGTCTAGGGGGTAAAGCAGGATGTGACATAAGTCCACGGACCATCGATAAGTCTATAGGTCAAGACCCTCATGTTCCCCTAGATTCCATCATCTGAAATCAATGGACGAACTATAGGATGATCGTGGATTAGTTCATAGATGGTCAATAAGTCTGTAGGTGGCTTTATTGGATTTTATGTCAGGGGTCGTTTGGTATTTTCCTTACGCGTTAGACCCCTAAACTATGTTGTTGATGTTTAGACCAGGGAGCACCCTCCAGAAGTAACACGGCGTACTTGAACTCTCGGAGGTCTTATACAAGACCTTAGACATCTTTCATTGCATAATCATAATAAAAATAGTGGAAAATTTAAAACATTTCATAGCACATCGTATGATAGAAACATCACTTCCATTAAAATAAGCATAACATAAGTACATAGTTAGACTCTAAGTTTCTTTGCAATCCTTTACCCAACATCATTAGGGTATATTAGGGACAGAACCCTTATAGCATAAATCATAACTAAACTATTACATAACTTTGAATAAAACATAATGAAGGAAATCCTTGAAACATAAGGATCCCTTTCCTTGATCTTGGGAAACACATATCCATCCCTTCACCTTAGAGACATCCTTAAAGCATCTATAAACTACCTTTTGTTAAAAAAGGTGAAGAATAATGGTGTTAGTACAAGAGTGCACCAAGTCTGGCAACCATGAAAAAACATGCATTTGAAAGGGACGTTTACTTTGAAACCATGAATCATGTCTTTTGTGAAAACCTAATAAAACATTAATGTCATAAGAATCATACTATTCACATACTTAATATAGGTATATACAATAGTCATAACATCACATAAGGACATAAATAGCATTTAAGGGACATGCATGACTTTAAAGTAAGCTTATTTTTCCTTTATAGTAACCTCTTTTTCTTCTTAACTCCTTAACTTCCCACGTAACCTTATAGTGATACTTGGTGAAATGTATAAATAATTTTCCATTACACTATCCACACTCAAGCATCACCTTAAAGACACAAGGTAATCATACATACAACCTTCATTAATCAAATACATACATGCATAGAACTTTTTCATATAACAAGACATATACTTTATATTTGACCTAACACACTATATGCCATCATATAAGGAGTCTCTCCTTTAGTACAAGATTATTCATATTTATTTCAAACCATGAATAAACCACCCTAACAACTCCTTCACGAGCTTACTTGTGCAACGTACACATGGATTACCATATCCCCACATATACTAAGCAAACCTATTTAGAAGCCATAATTGCAATTCACACACAACATATACTTCATGTATTGACATAGTAAGGTCACTTAATCATGCATTCCTACAGAACATATCAAAAGTTTCCTTTCATACATATACTAATCTTATCATTTATTGAAGTTTACATGTTCATTGCATGGGTAGGGCTCACAATCCTACTTATACTAAGTAACCTTCTCAAGGAGTCGTGATAAGAGTCCATAATCTTATGTTTGTTCATTTCTTACTTTGAGAGACATAGACATAACCGACATAGACCATGTTAGCTACATCGAATGCAGCATTCTCCTCCCACACCGAAAAGAGAAGGTTAACTCTTGCCTAAGCTGTAACAAATCATACATAGCTATCTAGGTAGAAACCACAAAATATAACCTACAGGGGCACGTCGTTATAGATCAAGGAGATTGCTTCTAGAAATCTTGACTTACTAGCGTAGAGGTTTCCATCTCCTGAGATAACATCTATGTTGGCAACCAAGACTTGCTAAAGGTGAAGGTTCTATTTTGGGAAGCCGTACTTACTAACGTGAAGTCCCCACTCTCATTTATCATGTTTACTCGGTGCTAGGCTCTAACTCCAATTTTGGATAAATTAAAGCCTTTAGTACATTAGTTCACAAAGAAGGATTTAAGAGATTTCTCCTTCATATATCATATTTCTCAAAGGATTCAAAGATGAGAATGTCCTTTCATCATGGACCCTACTTCATGTGAGAATGTTCTTTCACATGTTCATTTAATCATACATCATATATATCTGCATAAAATGTGAGATCAAACTTCACATAAACACCTCTAATCACATATGTTCATAAATTCATTATTCACATACTTCACGTCCATATAAATAGGTAATGATGCATAGGAGAACTACCCTTTCCTTAGTCATCATAAATCTATCCTATTAATAGTCATGCATTAAGTGTGTTTCTGTACATTGGTCAACATGATCACATAATGGCTATAACATAGTCTTCAGGAAGCCACCCTACGAAGATCACAACATATGTACAACATTCATTAAGTATCAAGCACATATACACATAGAATATTAAGGACGATAGACTTAACAGACTCACATTACGTAATAGGAGACAAAATAATACACAACTCTAGTAGAGAAGCTTCTAGCATAGTTTTATCATTCATTCATCTAGGGTTCATTTAGGTAGGGTTCATACTAGGAGAGTATTCATCATCAATATCCATATTATACCCCTCCTAACCCTTCATGATCATAACATGTTCCTAACATCATTCAAACACCTAGATAATACAACTAGTATGGAAGACTATTCATATAGTTCACAAAACATTAATTCACTTAAAACAAGACATTAGAATCAAGATTAAATCCTTTAAGGTCATAAACATGAGATAACTATATCAATTCTTCTTACATATAATGCCTTCAAGGTCATTATCATCACATATATACATATACAAGAATGTAAACACCGCCACCATAAGTGAACCATACCAACCAATGTCATACAAGGCCAATCCTCTAGCGATTCTATAGAAAAGTAGAAGAAGTAGAGAAAACTCCATAATCCTCCAAGCCTTGATCACCATTAATAAATGCTCGTAAGTCCTCAACAGTAAAATTATATGGTAGTATCTAAAAGTACCATTATATTAACAGAATATACTTCAAACAACATGCCTTCAAGCTCACATCAGGTACCCTATATCATCAAGTTTACATAAGGTGCAGGAATATAGGTTTAAATCACCAAATTTCAAAGCTAATGATCATCTTGATAAATTCTCCACAACTCATAATAAAGTGATATAGATAAGATAGGATTAATCTATATACTATAATCTAATAACAATTGAACCATAATGTAGTCAAGATCACAAGACCCATCACATATCATAATTTAAAGGGATAAACAATCATGGGCTTTTCATGGAATTTGATTGAATTAATGTTAAAGACATATATTAATCACATATTGAACATTAGAATGCTTTTTAGATGACCTTAACAATGATCCCATGGCTAGATTGAAAGATAGAATTTTTGACATAGAATCATGTTTGAAAAAGCTTTCGAATGGCACTATAGATGAATGGTTATAAAGAGATGAGGATTACCATACCTTCTACATTAAATATCCCACTAAATTCTTGAGGAGAAATCCCCAAGAATAAACCTCCATATCTTGTTCTTGAGCATGGTTTTCAATAGGGATTTTTGGGATTTTGGTGGGGAGTTTGATTTGAGAGAGAAATATTTGATTTGAAGAATGAGTCCTAATATAGAATTAAGGCTTATATAATAACTTAAAATACCCAAAATTACTTTTAAAAAGCGCCTATTTTCCAATTCACCCCTTGCATGGCAGCGTGCATGCTGCAGATTTCAGGCTCAAAAGACAGAGGCAAGAGGACAGGGCATCGATGCAGTGAAGGGTCATACTACATTCCATCGATGGTGATTGAGACTATCACTTGGGGGCTTAATATCACACCGCTAAGTGTTGATCTACGCCCCCATCGACGGGCCGTCCTCTCAAGCACGGGGCGTAGACCTTGGCTCGTTGATTGACACTGCCAATGCAATGTCTAGGCAGCCTTTGGATCCTCCTTGATAGAATTTTGTCGAGCCCTTGGGGATTCGTGCCTAGACGTGTCAAATGTAAATACAATCATATACAAGTTAAGGACCTTCCATATCAATTTCAACTAAAACGAATATGTAAAACATATCAAGGCACACCAAGACACACTTGCATGTCTCTAGGCTAACTTCCGAAAGTCATCGTGGACGTTTGACCTTCGTACCACTTCAAGTCACTTATACACACTGTAAATAACTTAATTATAATGTTAACAAGCTTTTTAGGAACAAGTGAGGCTCTAGAAACCTAAGCTCATTTTGAATGTCCTAACAGTTGAACCCCTAAACTACGTGCTTTTGCTATGCTTTGTCATAGTTAACTAATTTGAACTTAATATTATAAATTATTCACCATTGATTCATCAAACATAAAGAAAGATAGAGGAAAAGTTGACCAACCCTCTAGATCAACAACGCAGGGAGATTTAAGAAGTTCCACCCCAAAATTAAAATATTTCTCCATCAATTTTTTCACCAGGTATGTGGAATTTCCTTAGTGAGTTCATTTCACTTATTATGACCCCAGATTTCTTATAGAATCTTGACTAGCTTATACAGACCTAGAGTTTTATGAATGTTAGAAATTGTTGGGTTTAGCTCAAAGAATGATCCAAATCACATTATTATGATTTTTTTTTTATCATTTTATCTAGATTATTTCATAAATTTAGAACCCTAGATATGTCATTATTTGATTTTATGAAATACACATGCTAGGCAAGTGATTTAATATATATATGTATATATATATATATATGTATGTATATATATAAATATATATATGCATATCTAAATATACATATATGTATATATGTATATATACACATATGTATATATGTATATATATATATATATATA
>NC_028639.1:35028628-35040496 GCF_001406875.1 Solanum pennellii | reverse complement strand
TATATATACATATATATATATGTATGTATATATTACATTTATATACATACATATATATATATATATATATATATATATATATATACATATGTGTGTATATATATATATATATATATACATATGTGTATATATATATATATATATATGTATGTATATATATATATATATGAGATTTAGTTTACGAGTGTCACATTACAAGTCATAATTGTTTTATTCTCAGAAATTGTATTTCAGTAACATAGTTATCCAGTACATTACATATCAGTCATAAAATTGCTTAGACAATCTTATTTGGAGTATCTTATCATTGAGTGGACTAGGGTTTAGCATACATAAATAGTCTTAGAACTAGGTGCCCTCATAGGTTTATAAATACCCTGTTTGGGTGATTCAGTTTAGTGATCACGCATGTCATTCCTCTATACTTTTAGTAGGGCATATTGGGTCCTATCAATGGGGAATTTACATCTAAATGCACATTTAGCTCATGTAAATTTATGTCAGTTATTAGTAGCTTCTTTACAGTCAGATTCTATTGTATTGACCATGTTTAAGTTAGAAACAAGTTTGCGTCTCAACATTTTATAAACTTGGTAATTGCATCCAGCTAGTTCATTTTCAGTATTCATAGTGTAGTATCATGCTTATTTATTATCATTGCTGTACATATGGTTTTGTTCAGTTATGTTTATTGTTAAGCTTTACTCTATCTTGCACGCTCAGTACATTTCAGGTACTATTACATACTCCATGATGCATCTTCTTATGATGTTGGTTAAGGTTCTGAGCTTCCAGATAATGCATAGATCAGTTCTTGATCATTATATCACTATCATCACTGGTGAGTCCTCATTCTTCAAAAACGACAAACGTTTTTCCTTTGCTTCAAGTCTTCGTTTTAGTTTTTGACAGATTTAACGGGGCCATGTTCCAGTACTTTTAGTTAGTACAGGCTATTTTCAAATATCGGTAGATTCAACTTTAGCATTTGAGTTTCACCTTTCATTTGTTGTTAACCTCTCAGATTTATATATTCAAATTGTATATCGGTGTTTCCATTAGTGCAAATTATCTTATGATTTAGCTTCCACACAATATTTCCTCACTTTAGTTTATTTACTAAGCTCATGATATGCAAGTACGGTTAGCTAGGGGTCACTCATGATCCTAGAAACTGTGTCCGCGTCTTGAGGGTAGCTTCGAGGCGTGACATCATTAATGCTATCAATCAACATATTTGGACACTTCTATCAATATTGGACAATGGACTATTTTGCCTACATTTGGATGTTAGTGCACAATCCTAGTACCAACTGAAAAAATTTTACAAATAAATTAAAGAGAGAAACTAAGATCTATAAATATTGCTCAACTTTTAGCTAAATTCGTTAACGTGACCATTTGATGTGAATGACATTGATTGCTAATATATTTTCCATTTTTCCCTTACAAGAAAATTTATTAGAAAAAACTGTACCCAAAATGAAAGAGAAGTGTTTTAGTCAATGTGAGGACAATTTAGTGAATTCATTATGCTGTTGATTCATAGTGTATAAAAGCATACAATTGTATTTATAACAGGACTAGTTCTTTAAATATAGATAGAGTTTTAAAGCATGTCATGTATATCGATTTATTTTCTAAATTGTTAAAAACTATTGTTCTGTTTATTAGTTAATTAATATTTAATTATTGATCAAGCACAAGAAAGAACAAATTTTGTCAAGACCACAACTATTACGGCATATATTATATGAAGTAATTAACAAAAAAAGGAAAGGGCTTTGAGGACGCAACTCTTGTGGCTTAGGTCAATGGAGTGAGGTTTTTACCCCTTATGGATATAATGAGAGAGGTTTTCTAAAAAACAATAACTTTGAGATTCTATAATGATTAATTAGAAGACACTTGAATGGTCAACAACAACGCTCTTACATCTGACTATATATGTCATAAAATTATTTATTTATACATTATAAATGGTATTTTATATTAATTAGTAATATTTTGTACTTATTTTTGTTTTTGTGTTTTCTACTATATGATAGTTCATGTGTGGTTCTTGATAACCACATACCTTACTGTTGACTCAAAATATTTTATCACATTTTTTATTTCAAGAAACCTTACAATTGACTAAAATACTCTTTAATAATGCTGGTGAGGATAGTTTTGTAGCTATTCGGGCAATGGATTTCTTTCGTTTTTCCTTTTTTTCTTTTTGTTTATGCATTTTTTGTATTCTGCCTACTTTTTTCTTTTCTATGTCCAATTTACATTATTTATTTCTTATTTTTAGTATTTGATTTCTGCATATGATTTCTAACAAATTGTTGAAATTTTTATTTTGTATTTTGCATTGTGCTTTTTACTACATTCCTGAAATTTTGTTTCCTTTTTCAAGTCGACTTTTTAAAAAGTTCCTCGAGTTCTGTTATTTTCTAAAATTCTTCCTTTCATACTCTATGTTATATTTTCATTTTTCTCGATGTTTATATTATGTTTTTATTGTTAATTTATGTCATTTTTCATTATTTATGGGTTAAAATCTACATTCTTTGTTTGTTATTTCTCTCTAGTTGCTTTTCCTAGTCATTTTAATACTAATATTTTTTCTTGCTATTTTATTGTATTCATTTAATTAGTTTAGTGTATACCCTTAATTGTTTCTTCTTTTAATTGTGAATCTTGTTTTGTCAGTTTGTCTTTGACTTTCTGCTTGATTCAATAGTTTTAGTAACTTTCTATTTTATTTACATCTTGTCTAGTTCCCTCTCTCTAGTTTCTTGGGAAATGATAATGGACTAGGATCATGTCTTCGGTAGAGGACGAGGGCAGGGTAAGTAGTGGTATATGGGTTAAGAGTTCTCCTTAGCTTAGAGTAGGGATATTAACGGGAAAGTCAATAGAATTTGCAAAGATTGTCAAGAAAAGGACGATAATTTTACCTTGTTTACAGGATAATATATGGGAGGGTACCAGGGCATGGGAGAGAAGGGTTTAAGTTGTGGAACTCATGACTATATAGTGATAGAAATGGTTAAGGAATTTTTGCTGATGAGGACCTTCGATATCAAGTGGTAATAGTTAGGAAAATCCTTAATAGGATGATGACAATTAACCTATTTGGTGGTCATCAAGGGTATTGGTGGGGGCATCGAAAACTCCAAGTAAAGTAGAAACAGAAAGGTTGAATATACAATTTTTGTGGACTTCATGGACGAGGAAGAGAAGTTAAACCTCAAAGAGATTTGTAAGAAAACAATGTCAGAAGCTATGTTAGTAATTACAATTACAAAGAAGGCAACTTTCAAATGATTGTATGCTAAACTAGGGAAGAAAGGTAGGGATAAACAGTTGTATAGGCTCGGACAAGGGAGAGAATGAAGGCCTCGCGACGTGGAACAAATGAAGTGTGAAGATAGGAAGGTGATGATGAAATAGACCTCTATTAAGGAAATATCCTAAGCATACATCCACAAACTCTTAACCAAATAATAGGCGAATGGGCACAGTCTAAAATACATTTTAACTTGGGTTACTATAAGCATTCTATAAATTAGGAGGTTAAACATACTATTGGTAAGATGATCAAGCGAAGAGAGATCAGGCACGATGACATTTCTAATCTTAGAGAGCATAGATTAACTTTGAATTGAGTTATATAATTATATTTTAAATACAGAATATTATACGTGATGAAGGTAGTTGTAGCACAATGTTTCAAATTTACAAGAACAAGAGAAATATAAAAAAAATTACATCAATTATAGGGTATCAAACTTCTAAGTCACACTATGAATGTTTGGGAGTTAGTGGCGGAGATAAGGGTGAGGGAAGGGGCGTGCATTTCAATGAAATTTTTTATTTAGTCTTAGGAGATCGACTATTGAAGTCATCGGAATTATTTCTCTGAAATGGATATAAATCTCCTCACCCTTATTCCCACCCCTTTCTTCCAAACCTTCTTAGTGTAGCATAAAAATTTGATACCTACATAATTGTAACTGTTATTTTACACCATCCAGGCTCTTATACAATGGGGCTATTTTACTCCACCATTATTTTCTGAGTATTTTTGTTGTCTTAAAAATTATTAACCTTCGAGAAAAATTCTATACATGTCTTGTCTTTGTTCTTTAGAGATTCCACGAGAATCTCATTCAGTCCTATCTCTCCTCCCCTATTCATCCTACTAGTATTGTGTTTACCTCTACTACCCTAAAACACATATACTACCTAAAGTCCCAAACTCATTCTTTGTGCACTAACTCACCTAATAGAATGTATTAGTCCCTTACATCGTTTAAGAGTTACTGGAAGTATGTTTGCATTGTTTTCGTAATGGAGTTCTCTTCCACAAACAACTTTACTTCCTAATAATTGATTCACATTTCAATGCGCGAGATTTTATCACTATCATTTTATTAGTCCTTCCATATTTCCTATCCCCTTCTTTGGCCTCTCTCTTGACATACAAGAATTTTAAAACAGACGCTTTTGAAGTAGTAAGGTGCTAACATGGCTTGTGTGTTTATCATCTTATAGACTTTTTAAAGTTTCAGTTTCTTTTCCTCATTCATGCACTTCACCAATTTTGTAGAGGCAACCTACTTTGGTACAAATTTTCCCTAATCTTCTCTGTTTCACCACCTATATTATTGATTACAATTGAAGTTACCCCTGGATACACCTAGCACATTTGTAGACGCGTCATTATTATACTGGTTGTCTTATCTAACATGTTTCTCACAGTGTCGCTACTTATCTCGGCGTTTATACCAATCAACTTCTCCTCCATATCTATAGAAAGAGTAGGATTAAGTCACCCAATTCAATCCTAAGTTAGTCATATAGGGTTTTTTACTTGTAGTCTGTTAACGTTAAAGTCCCTCACAAAAATCTTGCAATGGATAGTATGTTTCTAACTTAAATTAACGTTTCTATCCATGAAAAGGACTCTATAACCCTTTCTAAGCAGCAAATTATCCAAGTAATTATAAGAGCTATGAAATGGGAAAGTTTACCTAGAAACAGGTGCACTAAATTTTTTGCAACTACTTCAGACCTACGAGATAATCTATGATTTCATAAAGCATTATAGGTTGTAGGTGGAACACATAGCAACAAAGTTAAGTCTTGGGAAAATTCATGTCCCAGAAAATTTATCTAAAGTTGACCACGACGAATCGTGGGATCGCCTATGGGGCATAGGAAGTGTCTGTCGAAGTGCTATAGACTAAGTGAAATTTTGTACTCGAAGATGATGTCAGGAAAATAGTCTATGTAGCGTTGAAAGGTCGATGGTTCGTAGAAAAAGTTTCGTGAGAAGTCGGTTAAATGTTATGTTTTTAGTGCATAAATCTATGGTTGATGACTATGAACCGTACAGTTCTCCATTACTTTTTAATAAGGGAATTTTATTCTTTTATAACCTCTCATTTTAAAGTCGAACATAAAGTGCAATGATTTTGTGAATTCAGGTTTTGACCTATAAGGCATGGATCCTTCAGGAAGTATTTTGCATTTGTAGTGAAGTATGATAGATCCGACTTTATATGGACGAGGAACAAAAATGGTGTTGATACCCTACAATTTAATGATGGTTTTGCTCATGTTTATGGACAAATTTTCGAGAAGGAACCTTATTCTAGACCGCTATCAAGTAATGCGGAAAATAGTTTCACTGGTTGGTTATTCTGATTAACGAGCATATACAACTCTATCAGGTGAATATTAGAATGACTTGGCATGCCCTATGAAGAAGGCAGGGTTTGAGTCAGCTTGAGATAGTATGCCTCTAGTAAATCGTTGCATAATTAGTTAGTTGGAGCTTGAGACGATAAACCTCATTAGGAGCTGGAGGAGAGATTTACTGTCACCAACTCTGGCTAACTGATTACTGTTTCTTTGTCAGAGGCTTACTATCTCCAGAATAGTTGAACTGTGCCTTCTTTAGAGCACTTTTCGTTTCATTCTTGCATCATCAGCCAAAGTTGTATCTACTTGTGAATCTGAATAACTAAAAAGTACAAGTTTTTCTAATGACCTCTTGGCGGTTGAGAATTAGCTTCATCATCCAAACTTGATACATAAACATAAGGAAAACCATCAATAAAATGTAATAGGGTATCAATGCATTTTTGGTCCCTCAGTCGTATTAAGTTAGACCTATAAAACATTAATGTAAAATTCTAGATTCTACCAGAAGGATCAATGCCTAATCGGTCAAGAACTCCTTTCACAAAATTATTGTACTTTATGCCCTTCTTTACAATAACCTATTTAATAACCTCTAAAGTATGTCATTTTGAATCTATAAGTAAAACTCTATCTGTATTAACCCTTCAAAAACATCATCCAATCATCAACAGTCAAATCCCCAAAATCTCTCCATGTTCATCCCCACAAGTTCTCTCTCAAGCCCTTAGGTGAAACCTAGGGTTAGAATCTTCATGGTGAAAATCACAATTTCCTTCTTACTTTGATAATCAAGGTTTTTTAGAATAACAAATGGATCCCTTCAATCCATTAGGTAACCAAAGAACTAAGATGTCCAATTCGGTTTCACTCAATTGATCCTATTATATCTTATTATTATGCATAATTAAACCTAATTACATGATTTTAAATTGACTTCATGTAGACCCATGATTTATACTTTGATTTTAACCAATGAAGTATGAACTACGATCATTAATTGATAAGGTAGATTATGCATATATTATGATAGGAAGAAGTTATGAGTTAATGATGCCTTCAAATTAAGTATAAATGGTATGTAAAAAGTTTTCGCACATTTTGGAAGGAAATCATGATTTTATATTCTAAGAAGGGAAAGTGTCTATGATGATAAAGTTTATGAAATCATGTTTTTCAAATGAGCTACTTTTATATTATTTTATGACTTGAATTGATATTTTGATTATTAGCTTTCCTAATGTTATGCTTTAGTAATTGAATTCGTCTCCTCCGTTGGGATTTACTAAGCACAAAAGGACATTGAGGTGGAGGCTCAAATAGAGTAGTTTCTACTAGAAAAACATTAGTTCAAAACTATATAACCTCGTAGGTTGTCTTATAGACATAGCTAGTTTATTCACGTAGCCTGAATGAATTATAGGGAGTTCTACCTTGGCAATAAGATTCCCTCATTTTTGTGTAAAGGTTATGCAAAATTTCACTTCAGAGCTGACATGGTTTATGTTAGTTACAGCTAATATCCCACAAACGAATTATCATTTTTCATTAATGCATGACCTTATCTAATGTCTATAATGACTATGTTTTCTATGATTTTAAACGTCTTCTTTGGTCATGTATTACATCTATCAAGAATAATATAATATCATGTCTACATTTACGCATTTTCCCCACACATAGTTCATTTGGTCTACTGATGCATCTTTGTACCTTTATTATCGAATAATATAGGGTCCCACACTTCATCTCCTCCCTCTCATGGATATCTTTGATTAGTAATAAATATTTGATTGGTGTGTCCTAATACTGTGAGGGCAAAACCGTTAAGATCATTTATTGCTTTTATTCTTTAATCTTGAGACTTTTTTCGTGGTGTATGGGTTACGTCCTACAGATCCCTTTTTTAGAAGTTCTTGTCCCATTATAATGATTTTGCACTATTTTTCGGACACTCTTTTATGATACCAAGCCACTTACTTAAACCATCTTATTTAATATTCTATTGTGTTGCATGTACGTGAAGTGGCATATGTAGCGCCTCTCAAGGTCATAACACCATGTCTAATCTAGGGATTACTATGGGTCGTGATAGTATTAACTACCATTTACGAAAGGTAACAATTTGTCTCTCCCTCTTTAGAACACACAAGTTTTTAATTATATTACTAACTCAAATGCTTTTGAAGAATCAAAAATTAATTCTCTAATTTTAATTATCTCCCAAAAAACAAAGGCTTTTTGAAATCATCAAAGATACTACAAATTCCCTCAATATGGTAATATAAACTCGTACACATCTTGGGCCTTGAAGCCTGCACATTTGGTATATTTGACATGAAGACTATTTATCTTCCTCTTTTTAAGAGTCTTCGCTAGCTTTAAAGAGTTTTCCATTCATGATCCTATTTTCAATGATCTTGTACCTTCAGTATAGAAAACATCATAAACAGTTACCACTACATTCCCTTGCACCCTTCCTAAACCGAAGACGAGATCTTAGTCAGTCATCGTTAGCCAAAGCCACTAGGGATATGTAAGCTAAAAAATTTTTATAAGAAATATAAATCTACTAGAACTACTTAAAAAAGATTAGAGTCTAGGACTAACTTACTATACTAATAATCGATGAGAAGCAAGATATAATAGAATAAATGAACAAAAGAAATCTTACCTAGAATATCTACACATATAGCATACTAACAAAAGACAATCCACAAATTTTATGCAATATATGACACTATGGATATAGAGAAAGTGAGATATACAATATTATACAAACACAAGAGATTACCAATTTGACAAGAAAGATAAATTTTAAAACTAGCCCAAATCTGAATTTGCATATATCAATGGAAACAACTATTAAAAAAATACAAGCTAACATATTTGAAATAAATCAAATATAAGATAAATATTTAATGCAAGGGTTTTGAAAACAATTTTTCATACTAGTAGAAACAAATCATTGAAACAATGAAATAAATTATTAATGGTAGCTGATCAAATGTAAAAGTACAATGAAAACTTGAAAGTATTATGTTATGTCGACAATGTTATGTAAGGAATTGATATATCGGAATATCTTAATCAAAGCATTTTTTTGTAGAAAATGTTGAAGAAACAAGAATCCTGATACTTTGTTGGTACAACAAGTCACGTTAGGAAGTCTCCAAAGGCCTCTATTCCGCTTTTAACCGGAACCTTTTCACTTGTGTATGACTCAAATGATTACCTAAAAATTAGTCTAAATAGAATGAAAGATAGTAATTAATAAGTAAAGGGAATCCCAAAACATTTGAGTCACGGGAGATACAATGAATGTTGTTGGACTAGGACAAGATCCTATGATAGTTTTAATCTGCCAAGGTAGTAGAAAGAAGAATAAAAGATATAATAGAGAATAAAGAAATGAGATATCTGGGTTTCTATGGCATGGGAGTCGCCAATGGTAGCATAGCCAACAACTGCACGAACGAACAACTTAACGGATATGAATGCAGAGGTCGCATTCAGCGGTGAGAGTAGGTACGTCAGAAAGTGGCAGAGATTGTGGGGACAGTACGATGTGGTGGCAGATATTACAATTAATCCTTGAACCGTTAAGAAAAAAAAGAAAGATAAACCTCCATTATACTTATATGCTAAAAATAAAATATAAGAGTGACAATATTTTTGTTATAATGGGAAAGTAAAAGTGAAAGGTAAAACTACTTACATTGAACTAGTGTGATAGTACTTTCCTAGATACCAATAAAGGAATAAAGATTTAGTATAAGGAAAGATATTTTTTATGAAACTCAAGTTTCGAAGTATACATCTATATTATTTTAATTGGAATAATATTAATTATACAGTTAATGGGATACACCGTGCCCCATTTTAATTTTAATCGGATATCAAGTACAATAGACAATTCAAGTAGTATTTTTTTCTTTTAATGAGAGGGATTTTTTTTTTACAAAATAAACATGTTTTGGTATGAATCATATCCTTATATATTATATTAAATGTGAGGAAAATCAAGGATAAAAGATAGTTATTTAAAATTTACCCATTAAAAATTGAGCTACTAGTATACCATATAAAATACTTTTTTGTACAATGGTGAAATTTCTATAAATATAGCGAATAGAATATCTCCAAATCTCTTCAATACAATGGGAACAACATGAAATCACGATTGATGATCACCATCCCATTAGTTTTTACGAAAAACAAATCAAGAATTTTCCATCCATGTTCATCGGAAAGGAGGGACGAATTGGGGAAGAACCTTACCTTACATAGATGGATATTTTTTTACTTTTTAGCTTTGATTATTAAAGAATTGAGTTGTTAAATGGAATGCCTAAAAATTGGAAAAAAGTTAAATTACTGTCATTAATAAAATGTGCTTCTTTAATACTACTATATATATGAATCTCTGTACTATTGCATCTACAAATTTTCTTAAGAACTTTTTTCTATGATAAAAGGTCAATCTATAAGAGGCATATATTTCTGACTTATCACTTCTTATTCATCAAGAATAACCGTATTAAAGTCGAGTGTTCTTTACTCATATCCTAAGGTGTTTTTAGTTTCATATCCTAAGTATCTAAGACAAAGTAAATGTTCCCCTTCAAAGAAAATAATGAAAAAAAAATTCTAAAAAAACACGGTTATGAAAAAAATAATTACAAATAACTCACATATTTCCTTGAAAGTAAAACTATTCAACCATATTAACAAAAATGTATCTTCATTATTTTAAAAAGAATATCAGTCAATATAGTTTTTTGACGTAGAGTTTCGAATTCTTACCTTATATAGAGAGTCAAGGAACCACAAATTATAATCTCACAAAATCTAGATACTTGTTGTCGTGGGATTTAACAACTCAAGTAATTTAGCTTGGCTCATAAACTCTGTTAAATAATATTAGTGTTGCATTATATTGAGGACATCAAAATTTCAATAAAATGTTACATCAAGTGAAAAAGTTTTTTGTATGAAATTAGATTTGTCACTCATCAATGATATGTAAATTTTTTCCGATTGTAATTTACAATAAAAGTGTACTATCTAGTAGTGAACTAAGTAACATAATATGAATTGAAGCATATTGAGAGATTAGAAAATATAAATGTATGTACTAAAAATTAGAAATAACTACAAAAATAAATCAAATTAAAGCCTTCTTTATTAACTGAGAAGGTACAAAAAAAAAAAACTTCGTATATATTCTCATATAAGATTTATTTTCAAAATAAAAATCACATATTAACACAAATTTCATCTTTGATCATTCAATAAACTATGTTTCAATCAGAGAAATATAAATTAAAAATATATATTTAGAAAAATTAATTATTTAGCAAATTATTTTGCCAACTCAACACTATAAAATAAAAGCATACGTCAATATATAATATTTAAGAGTGCCTAAGTATGGAGAAAATAATATTTAACACGGAAAAATCATATATACCACAAATCTGATTATGAACATAGAATATCTAAAAAATCTATCAGAACAACATACACCTTGGAAGTAGCAGTGAACAAACAAACAACACAATGAAAAGCCATCCTGATATCTTAAGTTATTACATACATAAAAATGCTTCAAGAAGAAAAAATCTCTAGGAGAATCCCGAATTCCATAACCTCATCTTCACGGGCATCGTTAGAACTTCTAGATGGTCATCAACACAACAAAAAAAAATAAAGACGATCGATAGTAGGAGAAATAAGAAACTCTCAAATCTTTGTAGGGGATCGATACCTACTATGACATAGATTAGATCAGATATTTGTACATGGAATAACTGAAGAATGTATCAAAGATGATAAATCTGGGAGAAATCATATTGGGAGGTTGAATCAAAACTGAAAAATTTAAGATGAAAGCAACATAAATAGGGGTTCGTAGAACTATAGAGACTCTTTTGTATGTTTTTTTTAAAATATATACTTGCATTATTTTGGGCTAGGTCTTTTTTGGGCCTTGTGTAACGACCTGTTTAGTCGTTTTGAGCAGCAGATTTTATTTCTGGAAAAACTGTGTGAGTCGACGGAACCCACGACGGACCGTCATGGGCACGACGGGCCGTCGAGGGGGTCTCGTTCCAAAAGACTTAGACTTCTGAAATTTGGGTACTGAAATCGACTCTCTGAACTTGG
>NC_028639.1:34960611-35020662 GCF_001406875.1 Solanum pennellii | reverse complement strand
AATTGTCTTTTATTAATGAGTTTAAGTCTTCCGCATTGCTTTATGTTGATATTAAATTGAAATGTTAAGGTTTAGATTGATTGGTTCGCTCACATAGGAGGGTAAATGTGGGTGCCAGTCGCGGCTCGGTTTTGGGTCGTGACACCTTGTCACTATATTATGCTACTATATTTGTGGACCGGAATATTTGGGTCCATTTTTTGTTACGTTTGTTGTCTGTTTGATCTTTTATTTTAATACATAAAAAGATGGTCCATGGACAAATATTAGTATCAAAATCATTTCAAACTGGTATCGCGAGATCATTAGAAGAAATTCTATATATTTTCTTTTCTACAATACAATATACGCACATTACAAATATAATAATATCTATAGACAAAATATGCGCACTAACCATTAATATGCCATAATTCATATGGAAAATAATGATGTGCAAGAAATATTTACGTAAGTAGATATAAATCATGTCCTCAATGTAAAAAATATTTTTAAAAATCTCTAACATTATGTTTATCCATTTAGATAGATACAAGATTCAGAAGTATTATTTTATTAAGGTTGTGATCACCATATAAAAATCGCACAGTGCGTGAAAATTTTGTCAGTTTTATCTTTTAGAAAATATTAGTACCCTTCACTAACACCAACATATATTTCAACATTTTATAGAGAATCCTTCTGTGCTGTAAGTTTTCCTTTTTGGTATAGATATGCATGTAGAATAATTAAATATATATGTAGGTGTGTGTGTGTGTGTGTATATATATATATATATAGATATTGTCGTTAATGAACTGCTAAAATAAGTAACTACGTATTTCAGATGACTTTAATTAGTAAATCTATTCTACGAGGAGATGTTCCAATCTAGTTTAACATTTATTGCTTGCATTGTCATTCATCAAAAGATTAGGTAACTCGTTAACGACATATTACTTTGATGAACAAATGAAAAAAAGGATCAAACACACAATTTTGGTAATTTGTGGGATAATTTGTAATTCATAAGTAATGTGGAGCATATATTAACATTTAAAATATCTCATATAATATGTAAAAACAACTTTTTTAAAGAGATCGAGAACTAATGAAATTGTGGGTGAATGATAATGGAATATGCTTTTTAAAAAATGAATACATCGTTTCTCTTAGAAGGACACGGTAGAATGAATCCAATACTAAGAAATACGAAAATATTATATATAACTTTCTATATATATTCATAATAATATTTAAAAACTTAAAATTAAATATAATTTGTAAATTGGTATGCCTTTCAGCTAATGATAAGAAAACAATTTTTTAATAATCAAAAAAGATATCAGTTCTCAAGTCCCAATTTATTAGATTTTAAAGTTTAATCAAAGTTATCTTTTAGGTAAAACGATACATCTCTCTCAATTATGTTTTCTCTTTATTCTTCCTTTTTTACATCTTCCTCACGCGTTCACTTTTTCAAGAAAAAATCAGTTTTGTTTTCTTTATTTTCCAACATTAAAAATAAACGAAGAGACTCAAAAGCATGGCAAATGTATGTAAATAATGAGTCTCAAATAATTAGTGAGGTGATACAATTCATGAAATAGACTCACACTAAGCTTTATGAATTTTTAACTCAAAATATTTTGAATTACACATATTCCTGTCTTAAGTGATGTAATGTTGAAATTGTACGACATATAGAAAAACATTCATTGAAAAAAATTGAAGTGATGTTTGTCCCGAATCAAATTATATCGTATATTCCAACAATAAAATTATAGTAAATTAAATTATCAACATATGCATTGAAAATTAATTTACCAAAGTAATAATAACCTTTGATGATTCTTTATCTATTAATAAGTTTTATACATAATCTAAAACAACCTTTCGAATTTTCATATGCAATGCAAGAAAAAATAGAAGTAGAAAGAAAAAATCGACAGTACTATTTTTATAATTGAAATGCTAAAATAAGTCTATGTAACTAAAATGTTCAAGCATACATATCGAATTGTTCACTTGTGAAGATCCATCCTTCGTTACTTTCAAGTTGAGACTATTGTATCTTTCTTGTAAATAGTGGACTTGAAACATTTCTCTAACTTATGTCAGTCTTCGACATGTTGGGTTTTAAAATGTAAATGGAAAATCAAGTGTTGTTAGTTTTATGAAGAGTTGTGACTCTAATGAAAAGTTGTGTCTTTTATGATCAGTTGATATTTTTATAAGAAGTTGTTGTAAAACTTCAAATTCGAGAAGATGGAAAAATTTATCATTCCAAGATCTTGTGTCAAAACCAATGGAAACTGCCGACGGACCGTATATCAGATCATGGGCTCTAGGTGGTTCCGTCATGGTGTTCAAAACTTAGGGTGTCTGATCTAACCAACAGCTGACCCGAACAATCCCTGGTTGGACATACATGTCGTAGGTGAGGATGAACATCTATTTAGAGGAAAGTGGATTTTGGGTTTGTCATGAACAAGTCTACACCGTAGATGTGGACAACACGCGTGAACCATTGATGTCCCACAAGCGAAACCTCATCATGGTTGACTATATGTAGAACACTAACTCAATCATACAAAATCTTAAAACTAAATTAAATTTCATTGAACTGAATTACTCAGCCCGTTTAAATGTCTATACAATACTCAAAATAAAGAAAATACTAAATTTTGTCTATCTACGAAGACTCTACTATTAAAGACGCATATCGGGATATGACCCACGACATCCTAATAAATGAAAATAAAAAATGAACTCTACAGAAGCAAGGATGCTTACCCAAGAAACCTGGAACTGCAAGCGGTATCAATGAAGCTTCTGTTGATGATCCTGAATACACGTACTGCATTATAAAAATATGCAGATCACATGGAGTCAATACATGGAATGCACGAGCATGTAATGAAAATTCTAAAACATAAAAAGAAGTGTGAAGAGATGGAAAAGAAACATACTTACCTCTTCTCTACTCACTCAAGTTAATTAAACTGAACTAAACTCAATGATATAGGGCTAAACTTAACAATGTGGTACTCAACTATGTGAAACATAGATCAACTAAACTCACAGAAATAGATCTCACTTAATAATGAAATACTAAACTTAGTGGAACATAGTTTAACACATCTTAGAGAAATAGGGCTTAACTCAATAATATACTCAACTCAGTAGTGCATTGTTCAACTCAACTCACATAAATACGACTCAATTCAATAATAAGATACTCAACTCGCTCAAACATAGCTAAACTCAACTTAGATAAATACGGCTCAACTTAATAATAAGATACTCCACTCAGAGGAACATGTTTCTATTCAACACGAGAAACTGTTCTCAACTAAATAATAAGATACTCAACTGACTGTAATATAGTTCAACTAAACTTATAGAAATAGAGCTCAACTGAATAATAAGATAATCTACCCAGATACCCAAGGATAAAGCAAATACAAAATATACAATTTATGGAAGTATATAAACAATAGATAGTAAACTCAATGATATGTAAAATACATTAATAACTCAATTGTATTTGAAAACACAATAATAACGCTTTTTGGAAAATTCTATACCCTACAACCAGTATTACACATTGGAATTTTATATCATTGGTATTATTTTTCTCTCTTTTTCTCTATATGATTATACAACGTCTTGTGGAACTTCCAGAACAGTCCTATACCTTGCATGGCTATACAACTCCTAAAATAAGTGGATCCACTAAGATATGCTTAAAAAGAAGTAAAGAATAATTTAAAATGCATGACACTTTTTACCCACTATTGCTATATGGTTTATGAGGTTTTTGAACTCTCTCCCATAATTCAATGCTCAATACTAGCCCCATAATATAACTTAGCTCATGTTTTTTTAAAAAATACCATTTCCTCATCCTAAGCATTTAGATTATTACTCCAACGGTTTCTCTTAAAATAATTATACTTAAAACTCCTCATGAACTATTTTGGAAATCGTTGTTTCCACTCTTCTTATACGTAGAAACTAGTAAAATTAACGCGCTTTGCACGGGAATTTAAAATCAAGAAATTTATAAAGTAATACTTAAAACCTATTCTTCATTAAAACTATGACACTATATTATCTCATGCAACACTACATAATAGCAAACCACAATAATGTAAATAAAAATAAAAAATTATTACATCTGATCATTTATTTATCCTTAATAACATAAAATTAAATTAATGACTGTAAATATACTTACCAGGATCTGTAACATAAACCATGGTGTAAGTAAGCCACTCTACAGGAGCAAAGTAGACAAATATTTAATTGTGAAGAAGAAGAAAAAGAAGAGGCTCAGAATTTTCGTTGTTATAAAATAAGAGAAAACCCCTCTATTTATAGATAACAAAGGGTAGTGTGAACAAATATTTAATATGCCTTATCAGAAAGTTTCAACTATTTGGAAAAGTTGCAATTTTTCGGAAAGGTCACAGCCTATCATAAAACTCATAACTATTCATTAAGTCACAGCTCTTCATTAAGTCACAACATTTCATAAAAGTCCCAACTTTTCATAAAAGTCATAAATTTTCATAAAAGTCGCAACTCTTCATTTAAGTCGAAATTTTTCAATAATGTCGCAACTCTTCATTAAACTCACAACTCTTGATATTAAATCTGCAACTTTTAATAAAATTCACAACTTTTCATGAAAGTGGAAGGATAGTTTTTTAAATAAATAAATTTAAAAGGATATTCTATATATATATATATATGTATATATATGTATGTATGTATGTATATATCTATATATATATATTTACTCTTCAGAGTACATAATTCTAATATATTATTTTGAAATATTAAACTCGACCCTTATCATCCTCATCTTACTTACTCAAGTCTTAAAACAAATAATAAATAATTATAAAGACATCTCAAAATAGGTTTCATGTGTAATGATTAACGTCAACGACTCAATTCATGGTTTTCAATAACCATATATAAAAATCATTATAAAGAACTGAACAACTCCAGAACTCAAGGATTTTGATACTACTAATCTCACGAACTGCTCGACTCATAGGGTCCATGAAGAATTATGGGCATGACCGACTCTACTCAAGGACCTCTGTGTATACTATATGGTAATCAATAATTATAAAATATAATATTAATAAGGGTTCAGAAATTCTCTCAAAGATACTCAATTTATGAAGATCATGTTCAGTTATGGACATGAATAACTCGACTCAAGGGTCTCAATAAAAATATAGAACTCATGGGTACAACTTATAAATTTCATACATACTTCCTCAAACATAACTCAAATGTATAGTTGATAAAAAGGGATTGACAATTAACTCAAGGACATTGTTGAACTGTATATTTTACTCTTTTTTATATTTTAATCATGACTTCAAGAGTTATATCATGGATAGGAATGATCTCTCAAGGATTAGATAAAGATTTCAATTGTGAATATCATGTAGAAAAGGTAGGTATGCTTTGAGGGAACTGAAAGTGAAAGAAGTGCGGAGGTGGAGACCTAGAAACCTTGGTGCAATGAATTCTTCTGGTGATAAAATCCTATCCGACAAACCACTAGTTGGGGCGCACTGAGTTTTGTGACACACCAACTCCTAGCCTAGAAAACCAATGAATTTTCTTTCTCAAATTTGAGCCCTAACTCATCTTGCACGATTTCCTTAAAGCTATTTTAAATCCTTAAACCTAACAAATTTACTTGGAATTCTACACCAAAACCACAAAGAACAATCACTCATTTGAATCTCTAACCTCAATATCTAAACAAGAACTTCATTATTAAACAGCAAAGCACAAAACCTCAGGAACTCAACAAGATTATCATTATACTAAATCTCATGGATGAAATTTATAAAATAACTCATTATCTACGTGTGGATGAATAAATCCTGCACAATGGAATCTTACATACCTCAAAGAACTAGGTTCTTAGCGAAATCTTGAATTTCTTCAACGAATGCTTGAAACTTTGAACATTTTCTCCCCTTGAATATTCTCTCTAAAACACTTAACACTTTGGAGATTAACAGAATGATTATAAGCACTTGATATCCTTAATTGGGTTTAACTCGTGTTTAGACTAAGTGGGGTAAAGAAAAGATTAAAATATACTTGCATAGTTTGGTCAGAAATGCCCTATCTAGTGAAGTTGTATTCAAACATTCATATCTCCTTTATACAAGCTTGAAGTTTAGAATACTCATTGTCATTAAGAAGATGACTTGGAGATATTTTATTCGATATTTTAGGAGTCTCCTAACTCATCTTGTGCTAAAATTTATAATCATTTGAAGTTGACCTAAAATATAGAATGACATAGGAATGACATGAATGAACTCTCTTTAGTTTTTTTTTTAACTAAAGGTGCTACATCCAGTAAAATTATTACATAAAATAATTTTAAATTACTTGGGTAAAATCCTACTCACTATAATGAATTTTATGAGTCTTAGCTTAAAATTTTTTTCGGGTGATACATTATCTTTCCATTAGGATCATTTGTCCTTTTATGATGTAGGTTCAAGTATTGCACATTCAGTCCGTTCTTAGAACGATCCTCGATCCACATTCAAAAACTTCATTGTTGAGTTCCCATACTCCAAAGAAAATTGTAATGATTTTATTTAAGTCTTTACATTCTAGTTTTAATTTTGATTAGATTTAGCTTGGGAACATGTCCTACAACTCAACTGATTTAGAGGCTTTTCAGATAAACTAGTAGATAATCTTGGATTGTTGAGTTCATCTTTAAGTAATCACTAAACTCTTAATATGTTTTATGTATTCATATTTTTTGGTTTCTCCCTTTTTAAAATAGCTCTGTTTTAGCTTCCGCACTGTTCATGTCTATGTAGTTATCTTTCAACAAGATTATAATATGCAAGACACAAGGTTAGCTTGGAGTAATTTTTAATCTTAGGTCTGGTGTTACATCAAGGTGGTAGCCTTGGGGCGTGAAAAAATTGTATCATACCATTGAATTGAAAAGTCCAAAGAAATCTAAAAGACACACTAAGTAGAGACTTTTTGAAGGATGTGAAGTACACCACATATAATGAGAGGGAGGCTACAAAGTGTTTTAGAAAAAAAACACCACTTCCTTGCTATTCCTATCATACGTGGGTATGATCTCCTTTATAATACGTCATTATGCATTTCTTTGTCATGCATCTATTTATAGCTAACACATGGAATGCTCATGAAAGTAATGCCAACATAGTTCCTCCAGTCCTACACAAAGACATTACGAATGCAGAATTTCTCTAAGAGATCGAGCTTTTTCCTCAGAGTACATTGAACCATAACAATCAGCAAGGCTTAGTTCCTACAAATATTAATGCAGGATCAGCTGCAACTAAGGATCATGATTTCATTCAGAGAATCCTCCTGGGTTTCTAGGGTAGCTGGTTGGTTACAACACAAAACTTCATTTATGAGGTTAAGAAAATCATTACAATGATGCAAGTGACTGGTAATGATAGGGTGGAGTTTGAATCCTACAAGCTTAAGGTTCTACCGCTTATTTGGTTCACTTTATTGAAGGAAAATTGCAGCTCGGATGCAACTCCTACGATTCGGGAGCATTTTTATCACAATCCGAAAGTACCCTCTAGAAGTTAGGGTAACCCTTAGGTCGGACAATTTCATACTTGACCTTTTGGAGGTCTTGTACTAGACATTTGCTTTCATTCATTAAATAAGACATGAAAAGTAGTGTGGAATCAAAACTATTCACGACATTTATAATAATAAGGAAATATCTTTTATAAATACGAAAGAGTAGTCTTGTGGTCACAAACCATCTTAACAACACAACTTAATATCTTAGGGACACGGCCCTTTACATTAAAGGAGAATACAAAATGAGTCTTAATAATAGAAATTACTAAGAAATAGAATTATGCCCTCGAATATATGAGGACATACTAAATCTTGAGAGAATCGATTCCCACGCTTGCCTTCTAGTCTTCACCTTTCCTCCAACTTATAATTATAAAGTATAGAAAAGTATGGGGGTTAGTACAAGGCAATGTACTGAGTAAGACAGATACAAAAAAATGCGAAAAGGGACATTTTGGAAGAAATAAGCTTTCATGCTATTTAAGTAAAACATTCAGGAATATAGAAGTTAAATAGCATATAGATCATCATTTAGCATATAAGAAAGGACTTCCATAATTTTAGCATAAAAGACCACTCTACAGTGAACTTCAAAATAATTATATTGAACTCACTTTTACAGTGAACATATTCATACAAAAAAACAATGTACACAACCGCAGAAGTTTCCCTAACAAAGTTTATCCAAAGATTCACTAAGGTAATACATAAGGTACCGCCCATACAATTCCTTCAATGAACACCAAAGTGACCCTCAAGGCTACCCATTATAGGCTTACTTCGTTGAGGTGCAAGTCCACATCTTATAGCTAGACATTAAAGGAACATACTTGCATCTAGAACTTCACATAAGTACCCTTCCCCATGTGGACTTCTAATTTATAGAAAGAGCAATGTGATAATAGCATCCCATACTACTACTCCCACTTTGTGCTCCTTAAGGATTCCATAAGGTTTGGTTCACTACATTAATCATTCATAACTTCATTATGCAATACATAAGTTTAACATGCTTTCTTGACATTAGAAATTAAGACACATAACTTCATTTCATAATATAACAACACAATCATACATTAAAGATAATGACACACCAAGACTCCCCTTTCGAGTGTCTACTTGTGCAATGGATAAATAGTGTCCCATACCACCACCTACCCTAAGTAGTACACTTTTTAGGAGATTTAGTTCATTACATTCTTTTGTAGGGGAAATATTAAACCGTCATAGAATATGAGATCTAGACATGAAATCTTGATATTACCCCTATCGGATGAGGGATCCCTACTGGCCTAGGGAAGGGTCATTTTCTTAGCCTTTACATGGATTGTCCAATAGCTATACCTATGCGGGCGCATAATTAAGGGATAAGGAGATTGCTTCTAAGTAACTCACTCTCTACTCAAGAGGAGTACTCATCTCCAGAGGTACATTGGCCACCCCACCCCTTCTTCAAATCCTCCCTATGCTAAGCATAACTCCCTACGGAGTCTTAAACATTCATTACTATAGGTCAAGGGATAGCTAATTAGCACCACATCTCAACTCATGAAGGGTACTTATCCCTAAAGGTTACATTGAAATACCACATCTCAACTCATGAAGGGTATCCAACCTCAAATATTTCTTAGAAAACCTCTTGGGAATAGTGAGGTTGCTAATAAACACTTTATGTTAACTCAAGAAGAGTGTTCACCTCAAAATACCCCTTTTCATTCCCATTGTTTAGCTTCATTCATTCATTCATCCAAGGTGTGAGTATGTGTGTACACTTTGAGCACACCTTTCACATAATCACCATTACAATAACATTGCCTTCTAAACATGTGTACGCCTTCATTCATCATATTACACACTTTAGCATGCTTCACATAAACATATAATTCACTTAGACATAATATCTAGCATACTTTACATAACAAATCATCATAAAGCACCTAAACAAGAACAACATTATTATCATCTCCCTTCACATAATATGCCTTTATGGAATTATATACATTATATATGTAAATTCATTTTCATATACTTTATGTAAAAACCGCCACCAAAGGTGAACCATACCACTCAAGAGCATTTCATAATAAGATCTAAACAATGTAACCAACTTACCATTAATCCAAGCGTTCTCCACCTATAATGAATTCCTCAATAGTGCATCATAAAATAGCCCTTAGGGAAGTAACTAAAACACAATATAACCATAAAGAAACCATAACCCTAACATTTCCTAATGATGCTCATTAAACCCTTTTCATAAGCTAAAGGTTGATAAAAAGCATAAACATGTTTTCAATGGGGTTGACATTAAAATCATTATTTAATTGTAAGAACAACTCATTTTAATCATTAAAACTATCACATCAGGGGAGCACCGATAGAAGTAACCGGCGACGGTGTCTTCTTTGAGGACTAAGACTAGCCTCTTAGCTTACATCACTACATTCATAGGTCAAAATTTGCTGAAATTTTTAAAAATATTCGTTACTTCTTCATTAAGGTTTACATAGACATTAAAATACACATAATATTTATATCGAGTATACCTAGACTCTTCGTATCGGTAGATTACTTAGTCTTCTACTTTTATTACACATAGATATATATAAAATATAACATAGTCTCAAATAGATGTCTCATCTCATAACCATCTAACAACAAGATCACAATTGGGCACAGCCCATAAATCAATAGAATAAGACCTCATATAGGCTACACAATGATTAATACTCAAATGAAAAGGAATGAACATAAAAGTCTTACAACTAAAACAACGTCATTAGCTTGATAATGGCATTGCCCTCAAAAAGTGAGGACCTACCCAAATTGGATGAATGAGAATTCCATGTATTCCTTCAAAGTCGTCTGAAAGCCCTACAACGACTGTAACCTAAAATATTTGCAAAAAGGGAGAAAATGGGGTTAGTACACCAGTTGTACTATGTATGAAACCATATGAACACATATCATAAAATCATGCTAAAAAGGACAATTCAATAGAGTATGCAATTTTCTTTGGAAAGCCTCATGCACATTCCAGAAGACCATACCAATCAATAAGACATATTCATTAAGTCCAAAGCATGTACATCACGAGACAAACATTACTAAATCTAGTCAAGTCAACATGCATATCACATAATTGAACACATAGTCAAGAAAATTCTATCATAGAGTTATAATAGCAACAAGAATGATTAAAAGTACATTACAACATAACAAAAGTAAGACCATTACTCATGAATTACATTAAATCCACTTGTGCAATAACTAAGAAAAGTTCCATAACCTTACTTAATCAAGTAAACCTAACAAGAACCATAATAAATATCCAACTTCATATAGCATATCTTTTAGAGTATATAGCATCTTACTTTAATAATAGAGATCAAATACATTTTTACAAGTGAAGCCAATATCACTTAGCATTATTTAACATGTAAGATCGTCATATGCATATCATTTACACTTATAAGAATATACATATATAAAAACATCTTTGTAAGACTTCTTTGAGAACAACTAGTGATATGTATAGGTAGAGTCCCATACCCCTACTTAGACTAAGTCATACATCTCAAGTTACGTTAGTTAAATTCTATTTCATTTACTTTACTTTACTTTCGGGAACATCTTGCCATAACCGACATAGACGACATGAGCTAATGTGGAATTTGGTGTCATAGAACCCTACACCAAAGGAAGGCGGACTACTTGCCATGGTAGTACCGAAACATGAACATACCTACTAAGTGGATCCGCTAGCTAGTATTCCTATGGGTGCAACACAGTTCAAGAACTAAGCGATATAATTAGGACCCTCTTTATGCTACATGCATTATACTATACAATCTAAACAGTACATTAGTGATCCTACCTTCTCTATGTGGAAAGGGACCCTCACTGTAGTTTACATGGTGCTAAGCTAGAGTCCCTTTTGAAATGTCTTTAATGTGTTTATTAATCACCATAGTTTAATGTAGGTCATAAGGTCTATCCCTTGTATAAACATCATCATCTTAGCTCAATAAGAATTGAATGAGTATAGTTCTTTCATTACAATTCATATAAGTGAGGTTAGCACTTTACATAACCACATCATGATAAGGAACATTGGCAAGTTATCACCATCCATATAACATTTACATCTAAGCCAACAACTCACAATCCATAATAAAAGACATTTCAATTCGAAATCATACCAACCCTATCAATTCTGATATAAGGCATCCTTCAACACCACATCATCACTAACCACAAGTAACCATAATTGAAGTAAAAAGTTGAGATCACAAGACTTACCAAGTGCTATTCATAATCCATCATCAAGTTCTTACCATCAACCCTTAACTAAAAGTTGAGATCACAAGACTTACCAAGTGTTATTCATAATCCATCATCAAGGTCTTACCATCAACCCTTAACTCTACCCAATAAGATTGTAATATAATCTCAAAAAATAACCAACATTGTAACAAACCAAATTGAATCACTACATCACAATTCATCACTAGTTCATAGCTTAATATAAAATACTTAGGTAAAACATATACTTCATACCCTAAATCAATTACTCAAGAACTAGCATGATAGGACTACAATTCATATTAATCTATTCATAATTGATACAATAACATCATCCAATATTAGTTCAACCAAGAACCAATTCAATTGAACCCACATTACACAATTCATATCAAGATCACAACCTAGGGTGAAGGGGAATAGGTCGTCTTGTACAATATAGACCAATCCATCAAGATAAACATATTTGAGTTAGAACACAATTTAATATATTCATAATATCCAAAATAAATTATAAACAAAGCAATTCACAAGATAAGTTTCGAGATTGGAAAAGATCCACTTGAATTTCATACTTTTGAAATCAATTTTATGGAACCCTTTGGGGAAAAAAGTCCCAAAGGTGAAAGGAATCCCATAATTTAATGTTTGATGAAGATTTATGGTTAAATCTTGGTGATTGAATCTGTTGAACCCCTATGAATTTGACCTTCTATGGTGTTCTTCAACTTGGGAGAGAGAAAGAAGAGAGAAAGAAGAGAGTTTGGGTTTGGAAGTTATGAGAGCTTAGGTTAGTCTAATTATGTAAGGGTCTTTATATAGGTTGTTAATTAACTTAATTAGGCTTCCCCAAACCCCTAACTAATAATTAACCACCTATTTAATAATATTAACCCAACTATAAACGAGCAGAAAAATAGGTCACTCACCATCAAGACCCCGTCGATTACTCGTGTGTCAATCGATGGACCATGGTACCAACCGTCTTGTTGGTCCATCGTTGAGTTCAGAGACTTGTAAAAACAGGACCTTGGTCAAATATTATAAGTATCCATCGACGGAGGCAGTCAACGCCCTGTTGATTGGACCACGAACCATTTGTCGCAACTGTCTGTGAATACTGCCTTAGGCATCTTGGTGCCAAGTCACAAGTGTCCTCCTCAAGGGCCCTTGTTTTGTCCTTGGGGAGTCTTGACGGGAACATTTTAACTACGAACTAACTATAATACATGTTAGATACCCTTAAACCAATTTGTATCATTTTTCGACTCCTAAAAGTTTGCTAAATAGGCTAAGGCACGCTAGTACCTCATTGAACTAGTTTTCGGACGTCATGGACGTTTTTTGACTTTTTTATTTCTTAACTTATTAAATGATTTCTATTCATTAAAATAGACCTTAAAAAGTGTATAAAACTTTTGAAACTTATGTTAGGCTCTAGGACACGTCATAGACTTTCAAAGTGTTACAAAAACATTTTCATAGAGAGACCCATGCTTATAGTCAAGGAATAAAAAAGTTTGAGGTTTAAAACCCTTTTAGAAATCATTTAGAAGTGGCTCCATGAATGAAAGGAAGTTCAAGTATAACTACTATACCTCAATGATAAGAAACCCACTAAATTTTGATGAAGAAGTTTACAACAACCAGCCCTCCAAGCCCTTCTTTGAGTTCAAGCTTCTAAGGGGTTTTGAGAGAGTGTTTCTTCAGAGATGGGTTTTGGGTTTTTCAAAATGAAGTCTAAAATTAGGTATTAGTGTTTCAACTCTATTAATATATCTAAAATAAACTAAAATAATCATCCATGGTTCATATAAGACTTGGGGTGAATTTACCAAAAACCCCAAACATTGGAAGAAAATTTGACAGCTTTTGCACGCACAACCTATGCCCCTTTAATGACGGAGCGTTGCCCAGTCGACGCCCCATTTATGTGGTCCGTTGAATGGGCCTGAGCCTCCATATTATGAAGACCTTGCATATCTTGCAGGTCAAATCGACGCCCAGTGTCGACGGGCCATCATTTGACCAATGGTCTGTCCCTTGTGTCCATCGTTTCTTATTGCTTGGTAGTATCATGCAAAAAAGACAAAGTCCTCTTCTAGGATCCCTCGTGGTCCTAGGGGAGTCGTACCCGGATTTTAAACCCCTATTCATGGTCATCAAGGTCTTAGTAACCTCCACCCTCAATTTCAACCAAGACAAAACGTAAAACTTGCCGAAACACATGAGCACACACAAGCACTTTCTAAGGCGCATTTTCCGAACGTTGTGGACGTTTTTGGATGTTTGACATATAAACTTACCAAACTTTAAAAGTTGCTTCAAAACGTCATTATTAACCATTTTAAAATAAAATTACCCCATGATACACAAGCAAAGCTCTAGTTCACCATAGTTAATTTTAGGGTGTTACAATTTTAGTGAAGCAATTATGGATCGGTTCTTCATATGAGCTTAGAGAAGAAAGGAAAAAGAGTTTATTAATTTGAATCAGGGTAACATGTTATTCAAGGAATACAAACTTACGTTCACCCAGCTCTCAAGGGATGCTCCAGACATGGTTGTCTATCTAAGGTCCCAAATGAGTAAGTTTCTTCTAGGGGTATGCGTCTTATTGTAGACAAAATGCAGGAATGCTATTATTTAAGATGGTTAATATATCTAGGCTTTGTAGGTTGAGGAAATAAGCTTAAAGAAATGGTTATGTAAAACAAGAATGATAGAATAGGATACTATGAGCACTCTCAAAAAATTGTTAGTTGATGAGAACCACTCACAATGTCATAAATGGAATACAACCAACACACCATCATCAGGTAGTGCTTCATCCCCAAGGTTTCGATAGGATTCAATAGGTAGGGAAGCATGCTCTATGTCTTAGGGGATTTCTTTCGGTAACAGACAATCCCAACTTGTACAAAGTGTTGTATGAACCAATTGGCGAGTGTCACACAAGCAAGGAAGGGTTCTTTGGGTGCGATTATCTCGGTCGTAGGTTGAAGGATTCCCCTTCTTTCTTTCATGATCAAGGAGGTAACAACAATAAAAATCAATTTTTAGCTCTAGAAACACTTGCATGTCGCCCGATTCAACAGGCTACTTAATCTTATATAGGTTGCGGTCAACACAAGAACAAGTTTTATGTTGTCTAGGCTCGCTAGGACAAGGAAGATTTTCCTAATGTTGTTGTTTCTATGTTACGAGACATTCTTAGATGTTTATGAATTGTTACATATAGGGGCTATAGCTCCATATATCCTTGTCTACATTGATGTTTGTCCAGAAACTCTTTCTGAATCATTCTTAGTCTCTACTGTAGTATGTGACCAACTTGTTGCTAGACGGGTAGGCAAAAATTGTCCTATCACAACCTCTTAGATAAACACATCCGCAGATCTTGTAGAAAAAGAAATTGTATATCTCGATATCATTCTAGACATTTATTAGTTATATTCATGTTATGCTTTAGTCAATTATTGAACTAGGATCGTTGGTTTCATTTTCTTAATGAGAGAGTATTAAAATGGAAGGGTAGGAACTCACTGCCCATGGGTCGATTCATTTCATACCTTAGGACTAGAAAAATTATTTCTAAAGTATATATGTATCATCTTTTTTAGGTTATGTATTCAAACTGCAAACACATACTCTTGTGCCAATCCCAGTAGTAAATGAGTATCCAGAAGATCTTCCTAGGGTTCCTCCCGAGAGGGAAATCGACTTTGGAATAGATCTACTTCCGGATATCCAGCCTGTTTTCATTCCTCCTTTACATATTTCTCATGTCAAAATGAAGGAATTCAAAGAGCAGTTGAAAAAGCTTGTAGATAAGGGCTTCATTAGACCTATTATCTCTCCATGGGAGGCTCCAATTTTGTCATTAAAAAAGAAAGACAGTTCTCTCAGAATGTGCATTGAATATCGAAAGTACAACAAAGTCATAGTAAAAAATAACTATCCAATCCCCTGGATTAATGACTAATTCAAGAAACATCAGGGTGCTTGTAGCTTTTTTAAAGTAGACCTAAGATACAGGTAGTATCAGCTCTATGTAAGACATAGTCATATTCAAAAGATATCATTCAGGACTCTGCATGGACATTAAGAATTTCTAATTTTATCTTCTGGATAACAAATACTCATGGACTTAATGAACATGTTGCCAAATAGTATTTGGACTTGTTCTGGATTCTCAGAAGAAAAAAAGGAAGTAGAGAACTGGTCGTGACCCACATATTAAACAGGTATCAAAAGTGTGTTTGTTTTAGCTTGTTGTTATAGGAGATTTTTTGAAGGATTTTTATCCATAGCTTCCTAATGGACCAAGTTGACTTAAAAGAAGTTTAAATTTTTGTGGTCAGGTGAATTTGAGAAAAACATCTCATAATTGAAGACTGTTTAGTGCAGCGTGAGATTACTCTAGCAGTTTGTTCATACGGTTATAAAATTTGTTATTATGCATCTAGGTTCAGCCAAGGTTGTGTGTTGATACATCGAGGTAAGGTCATATCTTAAGTTTCTAGGAAAAATAAGGTCCATGAGAAAAAATATTCGACTCATGACCTTGTGTTTTCGGCCGTAGTACTTTCCCTAAAGTTTCAAAGACATTACTTGATATAGTGTTCATGGTTATGTTTTTGTAGATCATAACAACCTCCATGATGTATTCACCCAAAAAGAGATGAATCTTCGTTAGAGGAGATAGATTGAATTTCTTAATAATTATGACATGGATGTGTTGTATAATCTTGGTAAGGCTATTGTAGTAGCTGATGTTCTTAGCATGTTATCGATGGGTAGTATAGCACATATTGAGAATTAATGATAGAGTCAACCAAAGTTGTTCACCATCTTAATTTCTTTGGAGTTTGTCTTACAAACTCATCATTTATTGGGGTGATAGTTCAGAATGGATCTGAATTTTCACTGGAAGCGATGATTAAAGAACATTAGGGCACTGATTATATATGACTTCAATTGAAAGGTGCAGTTCATCAATAGAAAATTGAAGTTTTCTCCCAACGGGGAGATGGTATGTTTCGTTAAAAGGGTCGCCTATGTGTTCTAAATCCTGTTATCCCATTCATCAATTTGCCACCAAGATGTACCGTTATCTACAGGAAGAATATTGGTGGAACGTCATGAAGAGGGATATAGCGGATTTTGTGGAAAACTATTCTAATTTTCAACATGTTATGCTAGAACATCCAAAACAAAGAGGCATGACTTAAGATATTTACCTTCATACATGGAAGTTGGAAGCGATTAATATGGACATTATTATGGGTATACCTCATACTCATAGACAATGTGAATCCATTTTGGTGATAATAGAAAGTGTCACTATGTCCACTCACTTCATGGATGGCAAGACTATAGAGTCAGCGTGGGTAGTAAGGTGTCATGGGTTTCATGTGTCTACCATGTAAGATACAGCTTCTCGGTTTACTTGTAATTTCTAAAAAGATCTTATAAAGGTTTTGGTACAAAGATAAATTTCAGTTTAACTATACACCCACAGATTGATAGTTAGGTAAGAAAACTATTCAAACCATAGAGGAAATGTTGAGAGCTTAGGTGATCGATTACAAGGTTAATTTGGATGATCAAGTACCTATCATATAGTTTGCCTAAAATAGTAACATCCTTTCATGTATTTCCGATGTCCCCTTTGCACTCTATAGGTGTAGATACAGGTCTTCGATTTGTTGGTTTAAAAATTGTTAAGCACAATTTGATTGGCGTAATTGGTTCATGAAGGTATGAAGAAAGTTCATCGCATCAGAGATAGACTAAATACATCCCAAAGTAGTTATAAATCCAATACATATATAAGAAGCATAGGCTTGATGTTTGAAATAGATGATTAGGTTTTCCTGAAGGTGTCACCTATGAAGTGGGGATGAGATTTGGTAAGAATGGGAACCTTTTCCCTAGATATGTAGGTCCTTACACGATCCTTAATAGGGTTGGTAAATTTGAATATAAGTTAGAGTTAGTCATACAACTAGCAACGGTTCATCCTGTCTTTCAAATTTTATTGTTGAAAACGTGTGTGGATGATCCATCATCAATAGTACTTTTAAAGAGTATTTCTGTAGGATGGTTTTACTTATGAAGAATTTCAAGATTACATTCTTGACCAGCAAGATCATAGGCTAAGAATTCTAACAGTCGATTCAGTGAAGGTTTTGTAGAGGAGTCTCCATAGAGAGAGCTTGTTGGAAAGATGATGAGTCCACGATTCAGATTCATTAGGGATTTTATTGGATTGATTTAGTATCCTTAAATTCTTATTTTTTGCAATTAACAAATGCAAAACCCTTGATTTCAATGTATTAGGAATGAGGAATAAAGCATGGACACTAATAATGTCCAGACCAGGGAGCACCCCCTAGCCGTAATCGGCGGTGGCGTCCCTCGAAGATGAGTAAGACTATCCTCTCAGCATTTGTCATTACATTTTATCGGTTAAAAAGTGGAGAAAATTAAAACTTTTCGTATTTAGCTATATAGTGAGGTTTTCGTAGACCTCTCACATACTACATGTGGAGTATACTTAGATTCCTCGGGTATGAAGCATACATAGGCCACTCATTTTTAAAACATAAGATATATAAGAATTAGTCTAATACTTGGTCTAATATTGAACCACCTAAAAGAGTACAAATCTTGGACATAGCAAATACAAAGTCAACATGCCAATATAGGCTTAGATCAATATCCAAATGGTAAAGAAAAGAACAATGTATTTATGACAAAACAAATTTAAAGCTAGAATGTAGAACTAGGTAATATCCCCAAAAATGAGGACCTACCAACACTTGGAGAGAAGAGTCCAAGTCTTCTTCAATTGGCCTTCTAGGAACTCAATGGCCGGAAGATACAATGTTTGGAAAAAGGGGAGAAATATGGGTTAGTACAAACCACATGTGATAAGTATGGTTCCTACGCATAAAATCATCAATGCATGAGTAAAGGCACAAATTAGTCAAAACCATGCTTTATGTTAAATAACTCAACATGCACATATATGGAACACTATAAGTCAACCTAACATGACATTAACCCAACACATAAGCAACCTAAAGTAATACTTGTGCAATGTCAACAATAGAACCCCATAACCCTATCCAAAACTAACATCACATTAAATCGCTTAGAACATGCGTACAACATAATCTCATACTTTATCATAACATGCTTGATCCATAAGTTCATATAAAGCATAACATACATAACATATAACCAACTTGATCATACAACTCACTACTACAACCATCCCTGAGGATCCTACATGTACAATGTGTAAGAGAAGTACCATCCCTCCCTCAACCTATGTAGTGGCATTCAATAAAACCATAATAATATTTAACATACTTGACCTATTTATTTATCTGTTACATTACTGCAATAATCGACATGAAAACATTTGAGCTGCATGGATGTAACACTCCAAAAGTCCATGACATAAGCTTTAGCCTCACGTGATGAATAAAACTTAAAACACTGTTTCTAAGCCAAAAATAATGTTTATAAACCATTTAGGAATTTTTAGATCCTAGATGACATGAAACGTCCATGACATCTGAAAACTAGTTAGATTGAAATTTTGGAGAAGGTTTGGGAGGGTCAAATGAATTCTAAAACATGTAAAAAACACTTTAAATAGGTAAAATATAGTATACAGGGTCTAAATGTTCAATAAGGACCCCCCAAGGGCCATCCTAAGGTTCCTTGAGAAGGACCCCAACATTGGTAAGCAAGCTGCCAAAGCAGCCTGCGAGAGACGAGATTCAAGGGGCTGCTGCGCATCACACAGCCCACATGCAGCTTGGCAAAAGTTTCCTCGCAACGCGTGCACACCATGAGGTCCATCCTATTCTAATTAGTTTCTTCTATACTTCAAATTGATGATAAATTGTGATTGCCTATGAGTAAATAAGTGTAGATTATTAGTTAATTGATGTTTGTTGATGATATTTCATGTATATCATGTCCCTTTTCCCAAATTCCCCAAATCTTGGATCTTGCTTATAAATTGATGGTATTGATAAATGTATCGATTGTTAGACTTGTTTTATCTATTCTAATTGACCTATGGACTTCCTAGGGTAATGAATTTTTGTGATTGAATCTATTTCTTGAAAAATTCATGATGAACCCTTTTCCACAAACTCTAGGTTATAAATTGAAGGTAAATTGGATAGTTAAGATACAATTGACTTAGTTATGGTATTATATACTATTGAGTGATGTTACTTCACCTATTATTGGACGAAATTTGTTGGTTGATGGTAATATATTGATGATGGCTTTTGAAGGAGACTGGGTAAGTCTTTGTAATCCTAAACACCATACACATGTTTATCTCTAAAGGTGTAGGTGAAAGGTGAGAGGGATAGTGAAGGATAGATTGTATTCTAGAGTCATTCAAGCAAAGTTGAGTATGTCCTCAATTGACTTGAGGTCATACATATATTTCTTTTATTTCAAAGAATTGTAATAGACTATGTATTTTGTATACGTTGAAGTATGGGTCGTATCCCAAAGTATTCTCGTGTCTATGTTTGATGAGATTGAGAGTTAGTATTTCGTATGATTTTATATGAAAGATATTATTAAAGATATTGTAATGTTTTGTGAAAACTTTAAATTCCGCACCACTTTTCATTATGTATATGCGATGAGAGATACAGAAAGGGCTTGTAGAAGACCTCCGAGAGGTCAAGTATTCCGGTTGCAATCTAAGATTGGCCCTAACTTCTAGGGTGTGGTCTCGGGATGTGATAGCATGCTTCAAAATTATGAGTAAGAATCTACCTATACGTGGTTGAGAGAGACATTGACTCAAAAATATTCAATCTCATGCTCTGATACAAAGTTTATCACTTCCGGGGAGCATCCCCTAGATGTAACCGTCGTCGTCGTCCTCTTTGAGGACTAAGACTAGCCTCTTAGCTTACATCAATACATTCTTACCTCAAAATTATCGGAAATTTAAAACTTTTTCATTACTTCTACTTTGAGGTTTACATAGACCTTTACATACACATAGTATAGTTATATCGATTATACATAGACACTCTGTATAAAAAGATTACTTAGTCTCTACTTTTAGTGCACATAGATATATATAAAATAAAACATAGTCTCAAATAGTCGTATCATCTCATAACCATCTAATAAGAGAATAATAATTTGGGCCTAGCCCATACTTCAATACAATAAGACCACATATGGTCATACAAAGTTTAGTATCCAAATGAAAAGGACAGAACATAATAGTCTTAAAAAACTAAAGGAACATCATAAGCATGATATTGGCAATGCCATCGGAAAGTGAAGATCTACATAACTTGGATGATTGAGAATTCCAAATCTTTTTCAAAGTCGTCTCAAATCCCTTCGACGACCGAAACCTAAAATGATGAGGAAAAGGAAGAAATGGAGTTAGTAAACCACTTGTACTAAGTATGAGACCATATGCACACATATCATGAAATCATGCTAAAAAGGGACATTTCATTAAACTATGCAATTTACTTTGAAAACCATTATGCAAATTCAACAAGACCGTACCAATGAATGAGACATATTCATTAAGTCGTAGGAATGTACATCACAAGACCAACAATGTAAAGCATAGTCAAGTCAATCAACATATCAACATACTTGCATATTATATAATCAAGACCACTCTATCATCAACTTATAACTTCAACAAGCATGAACAAGAGTAAATTTCGACATAAAAAAAGCAAGACCATTACTCATGACCCTCTTTAAGTCCACTTGTGCAATAACTAAGCAAAACCCCATAACCTTACTTAATCAAGTAAGCCTAGAAAAAATCATAACAAATGTCAAACTTCACAAAACATAGCATTAAGAGTACATAATACTATACTATAGCAATATAGGCCAAATACATGTTCATAAGAGTAATAAACATCACATAGTATCATTAACATGTAAGATCATGATATGCATATCATTTATATTTATAAGAATATACATACATAAGAACGTCATCCTAAGACTTTCCTTAAGGCTAACTAGTGCAATGTATAGGTAGAGTGTCATACCCCTACCTAGACTAAGCTAAACCTCTTAGGTCATATTACTTAGAATTGATTCCTTTAGTTCATTTTACCTTTGGGAATATCTTTCCTTAATCTACATAGACCACATGAGTTAATGTGGAATCCGGTGTCATAGAAATCTTCACAAAAGTAAGAAGGACTACTTGCCTGGTTAGTACAAAAACATGAACATAGAAACTACGTGGATCCACTAGCTAGTATTCCTATGGAGGTAACATAGTTCAAGAACTCGGAGATTTAGCAGGGACCATCTTTATGATACATGCATTGTAGTCTCCAATTCAAGAGTACATTAGTGATTCTACCTTCCCTATGTGGGAAGGGACAATCCTCATTTTAGTTCACTCAGTGCTAAGCTAGAGTCCCTTTGAAATATCTTTAATACCTTTATTAATCATCATAGCTTAATGTAGGCATAGGGTCCAATCCTTTTGTAAACATCATCATCATAGATCAATAAGAATTGCATGAGTATTTTCCTTTCATTACAATTCATATAGGTGAAGTTAGCATATTAACATATTCATATCATGATAAGGCACATTCGTAAGTTATCACCATCCTTATAACATTTACATTATAGCCAACACCTCACAAACCATAGTCAGGACTTTTCAATTGAACATCATACCCACCCTATGAATCCTAATATAAGGCATACTTCAATACAACATCATCACTTAACAACAATTAACCATAATTGAAGTAAAGAGTAGGGATCACAAGACTTACCAAGTCTCTTCATAAATCATCATCAAGGTCTTACCTTAAAACCTTAACTCAACAACCAAGGGTATAGTATCATAATATATCAATAACCAATATGATAACACAACCTATTGAATCACTATATCACAATCAATCACTAGTTCATAGCATAAGACAAAAGACTTAGGTCAATTCCATAATACACTTCATGCATGGATCAATTACTTAAGAAATAGCATGATAAGACTCAAATTCATCTTAATATATTCATAATTGATACAATGTCATCATCTAGTAGTAATTCAACAAATTACCAATTCAATTGAACGAACATTACATAATTCATATCAAGATCACAACCTAGGTTTAAGGGAAATAGGTCATCTTCTACAAACTAGACAAATCACTCAAGAAATGAAATAATTGAGTTAAAATTAGTTTTAATATATTATTAATATCCTAAAGAAATCATAAACAAAATCAATTCACAAGATAAATTTTAAAATTGGAAAAAACCCACTTGAAAACTCAACTTTTTAAATCAAATTGATGGAACCCTTTGAGAAAAGAGGTCTCAATGGTGAAAGGAATCTCATACTTTACTAATTGATGAACATTGATCGAGCATTCGACCGTTTTGTGAGCTTGAACCCACCCCTTGTTTGGTCTTCAATGGAGTTTCTTTTGGAAAGAGAAAGAAGAAAGAAGGAAGAGAGTTTGAGTTTGTGAATTATGAGAGCTTAGGTTAGTCTAATTAGCTTAGGGGCTTTATATAGGCGGTTAACTAAATTAATTAGACCTCAAATAAACCCTAATTAACCTTCTAACTAATCCAACTAATTAAACTAATTATTTCAAAATGTGCAGCAAAACAGACCCGTCATAGACAACACCACGATCGGTGGATCGTGTATCCATCAACGGGCACTGGGCATCTTAGTGCTGCACATTCGTCGATGAGTTCATAGACTATGCAAAAGAGTCCTTCCAAGATTTTGGCTAAGTGACCATCGACGAAGGCATCGACGCCCCGTCGATTCACCAACGGCCCATTGGTGGCATTCGTTGGTGACACTGTCCCTTGACACCGTTAGGTCGCTTTTGCAAGGGTCTTCATCAAGAGTCCTTGTTTTGTCCTTGGGGGTTTGTACCCATATGTTTCAACTATAAACTAACTCTAATACGTGTTATACACCCTCCACGAATTTTCATTATATTACGACTCCTAAAAGCTAGTCAAATAGGCTAAGGCACACTAGCACCTCATTGAACTATTTTACGGACGTCATGGACATCCTTTGACGTTTTTGTTTCTAGAATTCCTATATGACTTATATTCATTAAAATAGACCTTAAAATAGTGTCAAAACCTTTTTAAACTTATGTTAGGCTCTAAAACACCTCATAAATTGTCGAAGTGTTACAAATTCTTGAAAGATTATGACATAAGTGTTCTCTACTATCCCGGCAATGACAATGTGGTTGCGGATTCTCTAAGTAGTATGACCATGGGTAGCGTGTCTCATATAAAGTCCTAGAGAAAGATATTCATAGGTTGGGTAGATTGGGTGTTAGATTGGAAGACTCCCCAAATGGTGCTCTCATGGTCCATCATAACTGTAAATCATCTTTGGTGGTTGAGGTGAAGTCTAAGAAACACCTTGATCAACCATTGAAGTAGTTGAAGAAGTTTGTACTTGGTAAGCTTAATGAGTCATTCTACTTAAGGGGGGGGATGGTGTTTTGAGGTATCAAGAAAGGTTATGTGTTCCCAATGTGGGTGACTTGAGAAACCGAATTATTGAGGTAGATCATGGTTCCCTATATTTAATCTATCCGGGTTCTACGATGATGTATCATGACCATAGATAAATGTTTTGGTTTATAGGCTTAAAATGGGACATGGCGGAATTTGTTGAAAAATGTCCAAATTGTCAACAAGTGATAGTCGAGCACCAAAAGCCAAGTGCTTTACTTAAACAAATTCAAATTTCCACTAAGAAGTGGGAATACATAAATATGGATTTTGTGGTAGGTTTTCCTCATACAAAAAGGTAACATAACTCTCTATGGGTTGTTATGGATAGGTTGACCAAATCTTCTCATTTTATTTACGTCAAGTACACACACTCGGTGGAAGACTATGCAAGGATCTCCATATATGAGATTGTCTTTCGCCATGGTATTTCGTTATCCATCATATCGGATAGGGGTGCACAATTCACATCTAGGTTTTGGAGGTCGTTCCAAAAAGGGTTAGTACCAAGGTGAAGCTAATCAGCGCTTTTCATCCCCAAATGGTTGGTCAAGCGGCGCGAACTATTCAAACCCTTAAGGATATGCTTACATCTTGCATCATTTATTTCAAGGGAAATTGGGATTGACATTTTCCTTTGGTTGAGTTTTCATATAATAATAGTTACCATTCATCTATATCTACGGCTCCTTTCAAAGCCTTATATGGTAGGATATGTAGATCTCCAATTGGATGGTTTGAAGTGGGCGAATTTTCACTCTTGGGTCCCGAATTGATTAATACATCTTTGGAGAAAGTTCATATAATAAGGAAACGGTTGAAAATAGCCTATTGTCGGTAAAAGTCTTATGCCAACCATAGGACAAGGGACTTAGAATTTGAACAAGGGGATAAAGTGTATCTAAAAATTACACCCATGAAAGGAATGGTGGGATTTTGAAAGAAAGTGAAATTGAGTCATGGTTATTGGGGTCCCTATGAAATTTCGCAAAGGGTTGGAAAGGTTGCATACGAGTATAAATTACCCAATGAGTTATCTTCGGTTCATTCGGTTTTCCAAGTATCCATGCTTAAGAAGTGCATTAATGATCCCAAGTCCATAATTCCTATTAAAGGTCTTGGTCTGGAAGAGAACCTCTCTTTTGAGGGGGTTCCGATTTAAAACCTTGATAGACAAGTTAAGAGGTTGAGGAACGAGGAGGAGTCTTCCGTAAAGGTGTTATGGAAGAATCACCTAGTTGAGGGAGCAACATGGGAAGCCGAGGTTGACTTGATGTCCAGATATCCTCATAGCTTTGATATTTAAGGTTAGTCCTTCCTATCAATAATAAAAATAATGGATAAACTAAATTTGGCTAGTTTTGCAAAGATGTGCATATTTCAATAAAGGTTGTGTCAAAATGAGTTTTCATGCAAGAGACTTTTGTGTTAACATGCACTTGCAAGAAATATATGCTTTTGCCTTCTTGAGAATAATAGCATGGTAAGTCTTTGGTGTGATTTTGAGCTTATGATTGGTGTTCAGCAGATATTTCCTCAATATGTGCTATGAAAGTTGAGCTCTTATGTTAAATGACTTGTTATTTGAATTGCTATAAGTAATGCCTTGATTATGTGTTGAATAGAGATGTAAAGTATCCTATGATCTGTGAATCATGATTATTATATGCATGTTTTTGGTTATGCTTCTATTCTTGAGTCTATCCTTTTCCTACAAAAAGTTTTAGTGTCATTTGGGGACGAATGTTCATAGGGGAGGGGTGCGATAATGTAACACTCCGAAAGTCCATGACATAATCTAGAGCCTCACGTGATGAATAAAAACCTTAAAACACTATTTTTAAGCCAAAAATAATGTTTATAAACCATTCTGGATGTTTTAGAGCCAAGACGACAAGAAACGTCCATGACGTCTGGAAACTACTTAGATTGAAGTAGTTGACATCCCTATGTTTGGCTAAGGTTTGGGAGGGTCAAATAAAGTCTAAAACTTATAAAAATTATTTATATAGGTAAAATGTAGTATATCGGGTCTAAATATTCAATACCGACTCCCCAAGGACCACCCTAACGGTACTTGAGGAGGACCCCAACATCGGCAGGAAAGATTCCAAAGCATTCTGCGCGAGAAAAGATTCAAGGGGCTGCTGCACTTCGCGCAGCCCATCTCAGCTTGGAAAAGTTTTTCTCGCACCTTTTTCACGCCACGAGGTCCACTTCCTCAATTCAGATTTTGAGAATAAATTAAGAAATTAGCCCCGTGACGCGCAACCACTTCCCACATTCGTTTAAATCGTATTATAGGAATTGACTTCACAAAAAGACCCAATAAAGTGAGGGGTGTTGGGTAATTTAGGGGGTTATTATATATATATCTTAAGGGTCAGTTTTAAGTCATTTTCACTAATTTGAAAAAATTGCTAGAACAAAACCCAAAATCTCTCAACTCTCTCTACTTTTTCTATCCCGAAATCATCCATTGAAGAAGAAAGAAATCTTGATGAAAAAGACCAATTTCGCTAGGATTTCACTTCAGTTTCGTGGATTAATATTCATTAAGGTATAGGTTCTTCACTCTTGGTATTCCTTTACCCAATAGGTTCCTTCAAACTTTATTTCTAAATTACCTAATTCCAATGGGTTTTCCTATTCTAATGGGTATCCTTTTAAACTTCAAATGAATGATAAATTGTTGTTGCATGTAACTAATTAATCGTATATTGTTGGTTAATTGATAAAATTTCATGTAGAATGTCATTTTTAAAAATTCCCCAAATCTTGGATCTTGCTTATAAATTGATGGTAATTGATGAATGTATCGATTGTTAGACTTGTTTTATCTATTCTAATTAATCTAGAAACTACCTAGGGTAATATATTGTTGGGATTAAATCTATTTCTTCAAGAATTCATGATGAACCCTTTTCTCCAGACCCTAGGTTATGAATTGAAGGTAAATTGGATAGTGATGATGCAGTTGACTTAGCTATGGTATTAATTACTATTGAATGATGTTAATACACCTCTTATTGGATTAAATTGGTTGGTTGATTATAAGACCACGATGATTGATTTTGAAGGAGATTGGGTAAATCATTGTTATCCTAAAACTTTACTTCAATTGTGATGGCTTGTACTTGGTGAAGAAGTTCAATTGAAGTATGTTTTGTAATTGGATTAAATAGGTGTTGTATGATGATGTAATTGAAATGTCTTAATTATTTGATTGTGAGATTATGGTTCATATATAATGATAGAAGGTTGATTATGAAGTACTTATGTTCCTTACTATGATATGATGATGTTAATGTGCTAATCTCACATATGAGGGTTTTATTGAAAGGATGTCCTCATGCAATTCCTATTGAGCTAATGACTATGACTATACAAGGATCTATTCTCCTATGACCTAAACTAAGATATGATTGTTAATGAAAGACATTTCAAAAATGGACTTAGCTTAGCACCGAGTGAACTTGACAATGCGACGTGTTGGCTTCCCGTGGAGGAAGATTTACCATATAGATTCATATGAGGTGGACTCCCCTATGAGGGACACTCACCCTATGGATTCTCATGATATGAGGGCTCCAATTGCCAATAGGAATGTATAGGGTTCAATAAATATATCCTAGTTCTTGAACTATGTTGCCACCATAGGAATACTAACTAGTGGATCCACCTTAGAATCTATGTATATGTTTGGTTCTACTTTTGCCGGTAGACCATCTTCTATCGGTTTAAGGTTTTACAACATAGAATTCCAAACTTAGCTATTGTGGTCTATCTCATTTAAGCCATGTGTTCCCGAAAGTAAAATAAAGTAATGAAGGAAATTTTAACTAGAGTGATTTAAGATGTTTGACTTAGCATAGGTAAGGGTATGAGACTCTACCTATGCCTTGCAGTAGTTTGCCTTAATGGAAGCCTTAGGAGGTTGGTTTTATGTTATTATGTTCTTATGATCTTAAAAAGTGAATGTTATGCATATGTTGACTTTACATGTTATGATCATATATGATGTTAGTTTCATATCTAAACATGCTATTAAACATAATAATGACTACTCTTGATGCTACATTATGTGATGTTAGGCATTGCTTATGATCCCTTATTTGGTTTACTTGGTTGAGTAGGGTTATGGGGCTTTACTTGGTCAATTCACTTGTATACTTGATGTGGGGTTATGGGTAAGGGTCTTACTTATGTGATAAATTTATAAACTCTCTACACGTTGACTTGACTATTACTTGTTGAGGTTGGTCTTGTGTTTTAAATTGGTTTGACTTATGCATTAAGTAATTTTTGGTCTATATGAGTTCATGATTGTGCTTAAGGATTTTCAAAGTACTTTAGTATTATTTTGGAACAAATGTCCTCTTTAGTTAGATTTTAATTGTTCTATGTGCATATACTCATAGTTAGTACAAGTGTGTACTAACCCATCTTGTATGTTATCTACAAATATAGGATCCGCTCGTTGAGCTTGAAGAAGGCCTTTGAAGACTACTTGATACTTCCCAAATCTTCTGTAGGTTCTCACCTGCCAAGGACGATGCGACTATCTTGCTATTTGATATTGTTTAGTATTAAAGACAATTTAGTTCATTCTCTTTCCTTGTTGACTTTGTTTATGCCTATATGAGGCCTTTATTGTAATGAAGTATGGGTTGAACCCAAGATGTTGTATTCAACTTAGATTGTGGAATATGAGGCATATTCTAGATTTCTTATGAACATATATTGCTATATTATGTAAGTGAAATAACTGTAAAAGACTATGTAATCTTCTTATATGAGGAGTCTATATATACTCTCTAAATATATATTATGTGTAAGCGAGAAGTCTAAGTAAACCTCAATGTATAAGTAGTAAAAAAGTTTTAAATTTTCCGCTATTTAACTTATGAACTGTAATGACGAATGCTAAGAAGATAGTCTTAGTCGTCTTCGAGGTCGACAATACCGGTTACTTCTAGGAGGTGCTCCCCAGATGTGACAATAGAATCTGGTGTTCTCCTCCACACCTAAAAGAGAGGGTTAACACTAGCCTAAGGTGTAGCCAATTTACATAGCCATCTAGGTGGATCCACTAACTTATAGTCCTATGTGGGCACATAGTTAAGGGTTAAGGTGATTTTTACTAGAAAACTTGATTACAAACGTGGTGGTTTTCATCTCATGACACAACACATATCTTGGGCATCTTGACTTACTAAACATTAAGAAACCCATATGGGAGGCCGGAATTACTAAACGTTAGACCTCCATTTCATTTACATGCCCTTTCGGTACTAAACATCTATTCCCTTTAGTAATCTACAATAACTTTCATACATGATCACATTAGTCTCTTCTAGACCCCTATGTGAACAATTCATCATCATGGCTCATAGATATTCATGTGAACAATCCATCATCATGGCTCATAGATATTCATAAGTATGAGCTCTATTTTCACTTTAGAAGACCACATACAAGGGAGAGCCTTTCACTCAATACTTTATCATAATCATGAGAAGTTACGTTCAATCATATACTAATCATACCATAATATGCTTGCATACTTCATAACTAATCCAATATTATAGGGTTAAGTATGTGGAATACTTGCTATCAGCATCACCACCACATGTTAGATATAGAAGCATTACAATCAATTAAATCATACTTCATAATTGCATTCAAGAAGAATCAATCATCATACCTTATTGCCTCCTCATTGCCTTCATACTCCAATAACCAAGTATTTCACAGCCTATGCATAAATAAGGTAAATCACCTTCTTTCACAATTACTATAGAATTACAAGACATAACGAGTGTAGGGAAGAACAAGGGTTCAAAAGGCCAATTTTTATAGATTAACAACAAATGGAAATTCATACATAGTTAAACAATTATAAAAGACTATAATACATACAATTGACAAAAAAATTCGTTTTTAAATTAGAACCCATGTCTAGATTGAAACCCTAGTTTTGCAGAAGTTTAAAATCTTCTTTGGAAGGGCCTCTTGGGGAAAGGAATTCCAAGAATCAAAGAAACCATACCTTTTTTATGATCTTGCCACGAATTCGAGATGAAAAACCTTGGTGAATTCATCCTTTAATTGGAGCCCTAGTTGTATTCAATGGAGGTTGAAGTTTAAGGAAGAGAGAGATTAGAGAGATGTTAGAGAGATGTGAGTTTGAGAATTATGGGGTGTTTGTTTAGTTTAATGAGGGTTATGTGTTTTATAGTCCCTTAATTAAATTAATTAGACCTTTCTTAAGCATTAATTAACAAACTAAGAAACTAACTAATTAAATGATCCCAAATAAAACTCACAAGCGAAAACCATACCTCACCTACGGTCCGTAGGTCAGTCGTGACCCCTTACACCCACCGTCCTGCACATCCGTCGATGGTTTCAGAGAGTATGAATTTTGGACATTTTTGGAAAATTTCAATGTATGAGACTACATAGGCATCGACGTACCATCCCACAGGTGATACCTCGTCAACTACAAACGTAGGTGGCATCTGTCTACATTGCGTAGTTTTGCAGATTTGGGTCAAATGCAAGGGTCCTCTCCGAGGACCCTTAGGGTTGTCCTTGGGTAGTCGTACAGAAATATTCCAACACTAAACACACTCTAATACATGTTTAACACCTTTCCACATAATTTCATGAATTTTCGACATCTAAAATCCCGTGATATAGGCTAAGGAACACTACCACCTCTTTCACTAGTCTCCAGACGTGATGAACGTTTCTTGACGTCTTGAATCTAAAACATACTAAATTATTTTACACATTATTTTATGCCTTAAAATAGTAGTACAAGGTCTATTTCATCATGTAAGGTTCTATATTAGGTGTTAGACTTCCGTAGTGTTATAAAAAGTAGTAAAAAATAAGATAGCTAAAAGAACGAAGAAAAGAAGACATGTTGATTGCCTTATCCATACGGAAAGTAATTGAGTGGATTTTACCTCTCCCAAAGTTCCAGTGTGCCAATTATTGAAGGAGACTATCAGGTTGGCGAGAGAAATGAGAAGTAGGCGTGTCACAAGAACATACCACTCCATGTAGGATTTGACCCCAACTCATTTAGTTGGGCTATATGCTGACTAATGATCGTTGACACTCAGAACTAGATTACGTATCTTTGATTGAGTTATTCAATAAAAATGGCACCTTTTCCGAGAATGTTATTGAATGAAAATTATTTGTTAAGTTGAATTTTGTTCTTTTTAATCATAGTTGAACTTACTTAGTTTTAGTTTTTTTTTTTTGCTTTTATATGTTTTGAAATAGGAAGTATGAATCTTACTGAAAGAAATTGTAGCAATTAAGCCACCAAGATGACATAAGAATCCAAATCGATGTCAATGAGCCCAATTTTAATGACCGCCATCTTATGGTTGAAATAGATGCCATTCACTACACTCCTGCCGAAGGGAGCATGGTGTTCCATAAAAGAATTACTATGTTGCAGCTCTTCCAATTGACGGGGTTGTTCAGTGGTTTTTCTCATAAGGATCCCAATGAGAATATTAAAATCTTCGTACACGTTTGCGGACTGTTCTTCTTCAAGAACATATCCCAAAAGCTGCTCTGGTTGAGGTTGTTCCCGCTCTTTTTGATACGAGAAGTACATAAGTGGATGGATGGATAACCATGTGAATCATTCACTTCATTGGAGGAGCTAGTCATTCCATTTAAAGTGCAATGTTCCCATCTTCAAAGATAATCACACTTCAAGACATCATTAAGAGTTTCAAGCGTCGCGAGGGCGAGCCAATTCATTAAACATGGTTAAGATTCAAGAAGTTTGTTCCCTATTGCCCTATTTATGGTTTCCGTGACAACCTATGTCAGCATCATTTATATGGAAGTCTTTATTAGTTAAACAAAAGTGGTCCTGACAAAATTTATTTGGGAGGTTTGATGCAAGAACCTTATGTGATAGAAGCTAACCTCTTAGATGGCATTGTTGGCGATTCGCCAAAAGTCCCTTTGCATCAGTGACATGCTATTTTTTCTTGCATTTTAAGCAATTCCTTTCCTCTAGTCTGATCTTTCTTGCAAAAGAGATTAGGAGACTCGCTAACCGGTTCAACGAGTCTTTCTACAACTCTTTTCTTCTACAGTTTTGTTTGAATTGTTCCTAACTTGTGTTGATATTTTGCAGACATGGCTAGACCCAAGGTTGCTGGTAGGACATGCCACCCCGCAAGAGGAAAACAGAAGTTACCTGCGTCACCAGAGCACAACTCTGATATTGCTGATATTTATGCTACTCACCACACAACTTCTGAGAGTAAGGGTGAGAACCAGGAGTATTAGGCTTCAAATGTTGAGCTTGAGAAGAATGAGTCACTAGCAGCACAAACGACAGAGTCGTCATCTAAAATGATGAATAATCCATCTAGGATCAGTACATGTTAGGGCACAAATAGTTCTCCTCCCGCTCCAGCACAAGTTGTGGTCCTAGCACCACAAACAAAGGATGCTCCTCCCATGTCTATGAAAAAACTAAACACTAAGGGTCTAAGGACCATTATGAAAGAGAAGTATGTGTGTACTCATGGATTTATTGACAGGTACCAAGAGATAATTAATTTTATAAAATTGCACTACTTGCAAATTTTAACCAATCCTCATGGCCCTTACATTCATCATTGGGCCCGGGAGTTCTCGCTGCTTATGGAGCCTTGGTACCACAAAGGAAAGAATCATGAAGCTGCATTTAAGACGGTTGACTACGCATTTGCCTAGGTAAAGAACATCATGTGTGATAGTAACGCTATAAATGATGTCGAATGAATCAACTATTTAACTCATAAAAAACACTTCATCCCGTTCTAAGCCTCGACGGTCGTTCAGAAGTATATAACTCTACTAAGGGTTGGGGTCAAGTCCCAATGGAGAAGTTCTTTGAGAATTAATAGCCAAGGATAAATTAGTTCATGCTAGTCATAGATAAATGAAATTATCGATTAAAAATAAAATAAATCAAAGGGGATTGACACAAGATTCAATTAACAATAGGGGTTTCTAGAAAAGTTAGCAACTAAAAACAACAACAAAAAAAGATACAGATATGGAGATAAAATTCTTGCGATTTAATAGGAATAGGAGCTTTAAAAAACAACATGATACATGACATTTCTAGTAAATTACTGCAAATTTTTGACTAAGATAGATTAGTCACGACAAATTCTCTCTCGAGCATCTTACCCTGAATTAATTCGGTTTTGGTCAAAGAACGAGGTGGCGCTATTATGCCCATCCTTCTCATTAGAGTGAGAGGTGAGGATCTACGAAAGACGGCCTTTCGGACTAGGTATGGGCACTATGTGTTCTTGGTAATATTTTTCGGTCTCACTAATGCTCTGGGGGCGTTTATGGACCTAATGAATAGGGTGTTTCGAAATTACCTAGATTCAATTGTCATTGTCTTCATTGAAGATATCTTTGTATATTCGAAGAATGAGAGTGATCATATAGGTCATTTGATGGCAGTATTGCAAACCCTTAAGGATCATCAATTGTTTGCCAAATATAGCAAGGATGAGTTTTGATTGAGGTCGGTGGCATTTCTTGGGCACATCATCTCTAGTGAGGGAGTTGAGTTAGACCCAAAGAAAACGAAGGCGGTGAAAAATTGGCCTAGATCATTGACTCAAATCTACATTAGGAGTTTCTTGGGTCTAGCGGGTTATTATCGGAGGTTCGTGGATGGATTTACGTCCATTGCATCTCCCTTGACTACTTTGACCCAAAAGAATAAGAAATTTGAGTAGTTGGAGGCATGTGAGATCAGTTTCGAATTGTTGAAAGATACGCTCACTTCAACTCCGGTGTTTACTTTACTACAGGGTACAAAGGGTTTTGTTGTGTATTGTGGTGAATCTCAAGTGCGTTTGGCGTGTGTGCTTATGCAACACGGGAAATGGATAGCCTATGACTCGAGGCGACTTAAGGTACATGAGAGAAACTATCCCACTCATGACCTTTCATTAGCAGTCGTGGTGTTTGCTTTGAAAATATGGAGGCAATACTTGTTTGGGGTTCATGTTGATGTCTTTACCGACCATAAGAGTCTCCAATATGTGTTAACCCATAAAGAGTTGAACCTCCGGCAAAGGAGGTGGTTAGAGTTTTTGAAAGATTATAATATTACTGTCCTCTATCACCTCAACAAGGCTAATGTGGTGGTAGATGCCCTAAGTCGTATGACTTTGGGTGGTGTATCCCACATTGACGAAGCCAAGAAGGACCTAGTGATGGAAGTTAATAGGTTGGATAGGTTGGGTGTAAAATTCCGGAAAATCATATGTCTAATTAAGAGCCCAGTAAGTCTCTAAGAATACGTAATAAGGTTACATAGGCACCCCAATGCCCAATATTGAGAAATATTGTGCATAGTATAGAAAAATTAGCTAAGGGATATTAGCGAATTTTCTATATATGAACAAGAAAATACATTTTTGGGTTGTCATACCCCAATCAAAGATTCATTGACAAAGAAATGTACCTGCAATGAAGACCCTAGGCTAAAATGAAATATTTCATTTCAAACACATGAAGTACTAGGCATCCAAATGTCAAGCCTAGTACCATAGCACATGACCATTTAAAATGATCATGTAAATTTAAGCAGTGACCAAGGACATAGTTAGGATCCTTGCGAAAATGAGTAATCATTCCCAAATGAACAAAAAATAATTGTTTGTTAGGAAAGTACAACCAACACATGAGCAAGCACATGTGAATTGTTTGTTAGGAAAGTACAACCAACACATGAGCAAGCATATGTGATGAAGCTGGCGAAGATGGGGACCACCCTAACCGAATTCGGTAAGTGTAGTTGGGGGGGGGGAAACGTGTACAAGGTACCCCTCCATGTGGGGCCTAAATTCCTAAATAATTCTAGACTCCAACTACTGCCCTAAATAGCTAAATAACCTAGGAAAAAACGAAATAACTAATTAGTGCACCCGACGACCTAGGATCAAAAGTGGGTTGACACTAACCTAGTACTAGTTAAATAGACAACCTAATACCTAATCTAGGATGGTCCAAAATGTTAGTTATGGTCCTAACAACTCAGGGGAACTTTATTAATTACCCTAGGTTACCTAATTAATTAATTTAGAAAATTAATTAATTAACTTAAAAGGGATAAAACCGAAACTAAAAAGGAAATTTTCCGATTTCAGTTAAGACAAGAAAGGGACAACCTAGTACCTAACCTAGGATGGTCCAAAGAGTTAGTTAAGATCCTAAATACTTGAGGGTACTTTAGTAATTATGCTAGCCTACTTAATTAATTAATTTAGCAAAATAATTAATTAATTTAAAGGGGAAAAACCAAAATCACAAAGTAATTTCCTGATAAGGGTTAAAACAAGAAAAAGACAACCTAGTACCTAACCTAGGATGGTTCAAAGAATTGGTTATGGTACTAACGACTTAAGGGTATTTTAGTAATTAAGAAACATCCTAGTACTTAACCTAGGATGGTCCAAAAGGGTTAATTTTGGTTCCAATGACTTAGGGGGTACTTTAGTACTTTATGGGTACCTAAATTAATTAAAATAAGTATTTAATTAATTAATATAAAGTCAAAATGTTGACCAAAACCATAGACAACACCAATTTCCAGATTTAACTAAGTGTTATGTTCTCTTATGTTTAATCAACTTAGGAGGGGCTTTTTGGTAATTGGTTAATTAGTTTATTAAATTAACTTATTAAACCTAAGTTTTATAATTCAATAACATTTATTTAACCTAAAAATCACATTCAAACTAATAGAAAGGAGACGCAAAACCAGCAAGCAACGAACGAAAGAAAAACAGAAAAATTTATCGATTTCTCTAGGGCGATTTCAAGGTTTTGTTCAAGGTGATATTCTTAGATTAAGTTCTCTATAAGGTATGGGTTTATCTACTGGAATTCTTTCTACAATAGAACTTTCTTTCGAATGATTCAAAGATCTTGAAAACTAGGGTTTTTTCCCGTCGTTCTTGTCGAACTCCTTTTCTCTAGTATCCGTGTTACGATTTCAATGTTGAATAAGTTAGAAATCTTGTAGTTGGTATGAAGTTCTTTATGATCTTAATGTGTATGGTTTTTGATTAAATAATGATTGAATGAGCCTATTAATTGGACTCGTTTGATGCTATGTGTTATTATGAGAATAAAAAGAATGGTACTATGTTAAAGATATGTTTGAAAATGTTATGTATGAAGATGTTACGGTCTGTTGTGCATACTTGCTGTTAATATGACGTTATGAAGATGTTAAAATCATCAAATTTTAATATGATGCTGTCCATTAAGACTTAAAAACGTTACTCTAAAGTCAAGAACTAAAATTGGCTTAACAAGGCCAGTATGAAATCATATATTGAATGAATTGGCTGTCTGGTTCCAATAAAATTGGCTCTCTATTTGTCAAAATGAATATATGCTAATGGCTAGAAACTTATGTAAATAATTAAAATATTGTCTAAGGGTTCATACATATGGAAAATTCAATATGAAATTCCGTAAAATTGGGTTATGTCAATAAGAATGAATTTGCTAGTCTAACATCCCAAATCCTGAGCCAATACTAATCATATGCTAAATCTTGTGTAATTAGAGTATCAAATGATAGTATAATCACTTCTAAAGTAATTTAAATGAATCCATAACCAAGGTCATGACACTCATTGGGACAACTCCTAACATGCTCTAAACGAATGAGATATGAACTCATGAAACTCATTGAATGAAGTGCTCAACGTCTATAAACGATGATATGAATCTACTACACTAAAGTAAGTAACATGAGTTATAACATAATTAAAGGGGTCTAAAGTAAGTAAGTGACCAGAATGGGGTGTTAAAGGAAGTGAGACAAGTCTCACTTAAACCTAAGCTACTATGTAAAAAGAATACTCACGTATGAAGGTGTTAGAAGTTGTGATCCAGTCTCGTTAACACCAAAGGATGATATGTAAGGAAAATTCACATTTCATTAATGTAAAGTAAGGATGACCAGTCACCAATAGAGTAAGTAAATATCAATCTAGAAGAAAGCCTCCATAATGCTTGAGTCAACACTAGAAGATAAAGAAGAAATGAACATTCACGTAAAGGGGTGAGTAATTATGAAAAGAAAATGTGTTAATGTTAATGAATGTGGTGACAACATTATAAGAGTCTAGTATGAAAGATGAGAACAATCTCAAATGAGCCTAAGTAAATGTTACCAAAATGTATACACCTATGAGTGTGTAAAGCTAAAGAAGAGACCAGTCTCTATGAACACTGTAATGAAAGTATTGAGATTAATGTATACTTAGTAATAATTATGAGATTATAAATCATCTATTGAGTTATGATGTCCTCATACTAGAATCCAGCTTCCATGACGTATGAGTTGAATGTAATGGAACTTTATACTGAGCACCGATAGTCTAGCTTTGAGCGGTGATGCCTTCTATAAGGAAGGACGGAGGTTCACGTAACTCTCATGAGATGAGATTGTCCGGCATGCCGGGTATGGGTCTCCATATATGTCCTAGTCTTTGAACTTATACTTCCAATATAGGGATCTAGTAGGGTTCGACTCCCTATATACGCTAGCATGTTCGGGTCACTTTGGCCGGTGGTTCCACCTTTTTTCGGTGTGGGGAAGACACTGGATTTCATGATGCTCGCATGATCTATGTCGGTTAAGGTTAAAGTTTCCAAAGAAATAATGAGGCCATCCTAAAAGTATGAAAGATAATTAAGTGAACAATACCGAAGGTGTTTGTGCAAGACAATCAGGAGATGAAATCAGATTCAAGTAATGACATTATGTCATTCTTTGTCATTGCACTTCATGATCCCGATGAGAGTCCTAAACTTCATCCTAGGTATAGCTGGTGTTTACATCATCCTACGAATGAATGAAAGGAATAATGTGAAGTACGAGTGAACGAATGAAGCAGACTCTGTGTTTGATAAAGAAGACCCTTGGGTTGAGGTCCCATATGTTGGGCTCACTTGAGATGTCTTAATGTTACATCAAAATTTCCAAAGTCTTGTTTATATAAAATGTATTATATATAAAACATGAAAGTAATGAAATCAATGGCATGATCAATAGAGAATTGCTTATGAAAGGTAATGAATATATAGTGTAAAGAATGACTCACTATAAGGTAGGGAAATCATTCCTTAGTCCTTGGATTACTTACTTTATTCATTGTGGATATGGGACTACAATGAATCATTGCACTTGTAAGTAAAACATAGGATCAAAAGATTTATTGAACTACACAACAAGAAGAAGAAAAAAACTGAAAAATAAACTAAGGCTTGTGCCAATATTGGAGTATGAATAGATCCCTCAAGGTACATAAATAGGGTTAATAACCAATTAATGGACATAGACAATAAACATTGGCTTATAATGAAATATTTATCTTGTAAGTAAGGTAGCCAATAATGGATAATGGATTATAAATCAATTAAAGAATGGGCATAGCCAATAAATATTGGCATATATATATAATCATACCCAAAAGAAATAAGAATGAAGAATCTAAAGTAGAGTAGCCAAATCATCTCCTTCTTCTTGTGAATTGGTTACTCGACTCATTGTAGGTATGGAACTACAATGACCATTTCACTTGATAGTGAAACATAATATTAAAGGAGTTCATTGAACTACATAACAAGAAGAAGAAACAGACTGAAAAATAATCTAAGTGTCAAAAATAGGGCTCTCGGGTTTGGACTATCGAATTTCCAAATCTTCGCTCGAGTTGTTCTAAAATAATGTGGATGAAACAAATGTTTTGTTATCATACAGAAATTGAGTTGTGTACTTTAATGCATTAAAATACATCATATTCATACCACAATTCACATCTAACGATTTAGGAAAGTCTAGTCACTAGGCTTTCCAGAAATACATGTTATTTAGGAAGATCTTTCTTTGATCATACATAGATTTATATGTATGCATACACCCATACTTAGTAAAAGTTGTGTACTAACCCCTACCATTTACTATTTTTATAGGTGCAGGTCAGAGGACAGGTTGACGACACTTGCAGCGGTTTTGACTGCAGCATTTCCCCAAACCATTTGGTAGGTCCTCATGATTTTGAGGATGCTACAGATTTAGTCTAGCTTTAGTTTTAGACATAGCTAGTGGATGTTGTCACTAGTGTTTCTTTCGCACCTTCATTTCGAAGCATAGTAATAAGTCCAAGTTTGGAAAACTATTTATGATATATTAATCTTCAGTTTCATATTGATTTTTTATGTTAGATGGTTGTTATCTTATGTTGAGCTTAGTATATGATGTATCTAGTTAATAATTATATGAAGTCAATGTATTCTTCATTAGTATATTAAAAACTTTTAAATTTTCCGCAAATTTAACTAGATGAATGTGATAAATGCAAGATGAGGCTTGTCTGTGACCTTTAAGAGGTCAATGACGCCGGTTGCGAGACGAATTCCAGAATCCAGGTCGTGACAAACTTGGTATCAGAGCACGAGGTTAAATTACCTAGGATCTAAAGCTCAACAAAACCGCGTTACGTAGTTTCTAGCTTATGATTGTGAAGCGCGCCTCAATCATGACTTATAGTCGGCAAAAGTCTTATGCCGATAATAGGAAAAGGGACTTGGAGTTTGAAAGAGGTGATAAGGTGTATTTAAAAATTTCACCAATGAAAGGGGTGGTTAGATTTGGAAAGAAGGGGAAATTGAGTCCTCGTTATATGGGTCTCTATGAAATTTTGCAAATTGTTGGAAGGTAGCCTATGAATTTGAACTCCCTAGTGAATTGACTTCTCTTCATCCGGTTTTTCATGTTTCTATGTTGAAGAAGTGTATCGATGATCCGGAGTCCATTCTTCCTATTGAGGGTCTTGGTGTCAAGGATAACCTCTCCTATGAGGAAGTTCCAGTTGAAATTCTTGATAGGCAAGTCAAGAAGTTAAGGAATAAAGAGGTGGCTTCCATAGAGGTGTCATGGAAGAATCACTTAGTAGAGGGTGCAACATGGGAGGCCGAGGCCGACATGAAGTATCGTTACCCTTATCTTTTTGATAATTGAGGTTAGTCATTCTTTTTAATAATATAAGTATGACTAAGAATTGATGTTTCTTGATTTTTGGGTAATGGTTTGCAAAATATGCATTTTTTAATACTTCACAGTAAAGTTATAGTGAATAATGCCTTTGGACTTGAAATTTTTCTTTTTGCTTGTTTTGAATTATGTTGTGTATTTTGATATGGTGAGTCTTTATGAAATTATAAGTAGCATGTTGATAAGTTGAGCTTGTGCTAATTGACTCATGTAATGTATGCTAATCTCGTGTGTGTTGTGAGAAGGAAATACCTCATGATGAAGTGTTTTCAGCCTTATGTGTGGTAATTCGAGTTTTAGAATTGCCTTGTTGAAATGATGTGATTTATGTTGATTTTATATTGTTGATTGGTTGGGCTACTAGTCTTTAGTCTATTCCTTCCTTCCAAAGAATTTATGTGTCATTCGGGGATGAATGTTCCTAAGGAGGGGATAATATAACACTTTTAAATTCCAAGACGTGTCGTAAAGCCTAACATAGGTTCCATGGAGTATAATTTAATACCTATTTAATGAATATAGGTTATTTAGGAAGTTTAAGAACCAACACATCAAAGAATGTCTATGACGTCGGGGAAGTATGTTCAAAGGGGTATTAGTGTGCCTTAGCCTTTGGCTAGCTTTTAGGAGTCGAAAATTTATGAAAACTGGTAAAATGGTAGATAATAGGTGTTTAAGTTGTTTCATGGTTGAAACGTCTGGGTACGACTCCTCAACGACCAACCAAGCACTCTTGAGGAGGACCCCTGCAGGTTAAGGCAACATTGCCTAGGCGATGTGCATCGACGAGACAAGGGACGGCCTGTGTGTGGATCGACGTGGCGTCGATACCACCGTTGTACCACACTTAGACAATTTTAGGGAGATCTCGCCTTCAAAAGTCTCTGAACTTACCTGCAAAGTGCAGGAAGGAGGGGGGGCTAGTCCGTCGACTCACAGACGGCCCGTCGACAGGGTTCCATCTGTGAGGGTCTTAACTTTCCTGCACGTGTTAATGTTAAGTGATTTAATTAATTAAGTGGTTTAGTGGTTAGTTAGGGATTAAGGGGAGACTAATTAACTAATTTAACTCCCCTATAAAGGCCCCAACCCCAATTAATCTAATTACAACTATCAATACAAACTCTCTTCCTTCTCTCTTCTTTCTCTCTCTACTAGAACTCACCATTGAAGACTAGAAAGGAAAGGGGTTTAGGGCTGGAAAGGGACTAATTTACCATCAATTATTCATCAAAATGCTAAGGTATGGGATCTAATTCACCTTTGAGACTCTTTCCTCAAAGGATTGCTTCAAAATGGATTTCAAAAGTTGAGTTTTCATGTGGGTTTCATCCAATTACGAAATTGATGTTGTAAAATGAGTTTTTTGTGGTTTGTTTAGGATATAATGAATAGATTAACATGTAATTGAACTTGATTCTTATTAATTTCAAGGTTTTGATTCAAATTGAAGAATGTGATCTTTAACTCCTAACCCTAATTTTGATCTTGATGTAAATTGGGTTATGATTGATTCAATTGTCTTGCTTATGGGTTATATCACTATTAAATGATTTAGTTACAATAATAATTAACAAATTGGAGTGAATTGTAGTCTTTCATGCTAGTTTTTAGAAGATCATCTAAGTTAGAATGTGAGTTGTCGTAGGAATCTTATTTTAAGTTATGATCTAGTATTGAATAGGTCTATAGTGTTTATTCTTATCTTGTTATCATGTTGAATATTGAATTATCATGTTGAACATCTAAATTGGATTGAATTGAGGGTTTATGGTAAGGCCTTAATGATGAACTATGAGAAAGACTTTGTAAGTATTAGAATCTCTATCTTTACTTCCAATTGTGATTAAATGTTGTTAAGTCGTGATGTTATATTGGAGTATGCCAAAAAATAGTGGGAGGTGGTCTCATATTCACAATAGGAGCACGCCTGCTTTTAGCTAGTAGTTTCACTCTTGCTTTTCTTCAGCTGCTTGGATGAGAGGGGACTCAGAGCAGAGATAAGCACCCTCCAAACAAATAGGCAGGAAAGAGATCCTTAACAATACATTCTAGATCCGGCTTAAAAGACAAAGCAAAAAGCATCCCTTATATTTATACAAATAGAGATACTGATTCCCGCTACAGATGACACTTCCAACCGGAACCAAGGACAAATGAACCGATTATTTTCATATTAGGATTTATAGGGTGGTATGATGTTGAATTGAAATGTATTAATTATGGTTGTGAGGTTGTTAAGATGTAAAAGTTATAAGGGAGATTATGTATACCAATATGTCTTATTATCAAATGATATGTAATCTTTTAACCTTACTTATATGAATTGTGATGAAAGGACTTATACTCATACAATTCTTATTGAGCTGTAAATGATGATGATTATACAAGGAGTAGACCATATGACCTAAACTCAGATACAATTGATAGATAAAGGCTTAAAGACATTTCAAAAAGGGACTCTATCTTAGCACCGAGTAAACTAGATTGAGGAATGTCCCTTCCCACATAGGGAAGGAAGTAGCAATACATCTCTCTTGAGATTGGAGACTATAATGCATGGCTCATAAATAGGGTCCCAACTATATCTCCTAGATCTTGAACCATGTTGCCATCATAGAAATACTCCTAGTGGATCCACGTAGTTGCTATGTTTCATGTTTTGGTACTACCTTGGAAAGTAGTCCGCCTTCTTTCGGTGTAGGGTTTTATGACACCGGATTAAACACTAGCTCATATGGTCTATATCGGTTAGGGAAAGATTTTCCCAAAAGGTAACATGAATTAAAGGACTTGAACTCTAACTTTGATAACCTAAGGGGTCTAGCTTACCAAGGTAGGGGTATAGGATTCTACCTAAGCATTGCCCTAGTTAGCATTGAGGGGAACCTTTGGAGGATGTTCTTATATATGTTTATGTTATAATTATATATGATATCTACATTATGAACTTGCACATTGTTGTTACTATATGTTTGTTAGTTCAATTATGAGTATGCATTGGGTTATATTGTTAACGTAAGATGAAATGTATATCTAAATGTTATATTATGTGAAGTTGGACATTTGTCATGGATTCTTGTTCGGGCTACTTGATTGAGTAAGGTTATGGGGCTTTGCTTGGTCATTTAACTTTTTGACTTGATAAGGATTCATGAGTAGTTGTCTATCTTTTTCTGATACAATTTACTCTTATTCATAGTTGTGATGTTATTCCTTGATAATAGGGTTGTAGTAGGTTATGGTTTTAAGTATGTTGATGTGCATATTACTTGTTTGAGTTAGTAAGCATGTTTGGTTGGTTGGTATGACTTCCTTGGTTATGCTTGAGACTTTTATACTTGTAAAATGGCATGTTTTGACTAAAAGTCCCTTTTTAACATGTTTTGCTTTTATATATGCATAAGGTCTCATACTTAGTACATGTGTAGTACTAACCCCATTTTCTTCCCTTTTCCCAAAAATTTTAGGTTCCATTTGTTGAAGTCTCATTCGGGATGACTTGGAGAAGGCTTGGATATTCTCTATCACCAAAGTGGGTAGGTCCTCACTTTCCGAGGGCGATGCCAATATCTTGCCTATGAAGTTCTCTTGTTTTTCTAAGACTCTTCTGTTCATTCCAGTTTCATTTTGTACGACTTGTATAAGCCTATATGTGGATTCTTTACATTTAATGTAGGGCTATGCCACTATTCTGATCATTGTGTAGATTGTATGGGATGAGACAGTCTTTGAGACTGTCTTTATATCTTACATATATGTATGTGCAATAAAAGTAGAAGTCTATGTAACCTTCCTCTACGAAGGGTGTATGTATACTTGATACGACTATATATATTATGTGTATTTAGAGGTCTATGTAAACCTCCAAGTAGATGTAATCAAAAGTTCTAAATTGTTCCGCATTTTTAACCTATGAATGTAATGACATGAGACTAGGGGGCTAGTCTTAGTCTTAAAAGAGGACGACTACGCCAGTCACGTCTAGGGGGTAAACATGGATGTGACTCTCACACTCAAAAAGATGTACACAATACATGAATAAACCCATAGGTTCACCTGTATTCTCATATCAACCTTTGTTTCAGTGAGCTAACGATCAAAAAGTTGTTTCCAAGGCTTCTAAGGGGTTGGGTGCAAATGTATGGTCAATTAGGATGAATGAATTTATCCTCATAAAATGTGGTGCTCACAACACTTTTTTTCCTCTTCTTTCCACATTTTATTTTGTTCCCCTAATTCTTTCCATTATTCACTTTTCACAAATTATTGGGCAAACCCCATAAATTCATTTCATGATTTTGTTTTTAATTCTTTTATTTTTCTTTTCTCTTTCATACTTTGTTATGTTTTGTATGGAGGGGTTCCATTTTTCTCAACACAATTTGTTAAGGCGACTTTTCTTGCACTTCTCCACTAGCGTTCTCTTTTTACCATAGTAAGAACTTAGGCTTTTGGCCTAAGTTGGCTATTCAATCAATCACAAATAAAGAGGGTTATAGGTATGGGAACAAGAGAGGTCATGTTTTCAACGCGTTTCTTGCAAAGAAAGATAAGGCTCTAGCGTGTTCAAAAGAGGTCTGCACACTCAGAAGGTATGCCACAAAATAGGTATATTTCAAATTGGTTTACACTCTTTAAAGGTGTCATCATGCATGCTTCACGGTAATCTCATCACCCAATACATCGAAAGCAAAGTTAAACAAGACTCTACACATTTTCCAGAGTGCTATGTTCATCGCAATAAAGTCAATTTGGTATTTGTCGAATCACAAGAGGGAAAAAATATAGATATTGCCTATGCAACTTCAATTGTCCTCATTGTAGCCGCACATCCATGATTGTTCTATTGCAAGAACTATTCAAGTAATCATAATTGATCAAAATTGAGACTCAAATTTACAAAAGAACAATAAAATTAAAATACATTCAAAATGTGGCAAAAACTTTTTGTATGGGGATTAAGGACATTTACACTTAAATAAAAGGATCCATAAGCTTAATCACCCATAAAAGCACTATAAAAAACAATTTTAAAGCATAACAACAAAAATATATGCACAAAACAAAAGCAAAACTATTAACATAAAAGGTAAGCCTCACCCCACCACAACAAACGCACTTTTCCTTAAATGCAAATAAAATAATAATATCAAGAAAGTAAAATAAAGAGGGAGGTAAAATGAGATCATCTCTAAGCACTTTATCCATTTATCTAGGCATTGTGCCTGGAGTGTTAGCCTTTTATGGGCCAAGTGTCCGGAGCCTCCTCAAAAATACCCGATCTACTATGGACATCAAAAGGTGTACCTTCTACGGAATCGTTTATAGCAGAACCTACCATGATCTCCTAAGTCATTGCAAGGTCTCCATATGCAGCTCCTAGAGACATCTCAAGCATCTCGTCATAAGTATGTACCTCAGAATCAAGATCATCTCAATGCAGAACACTAAACTCATCTGTAGTGGTAACCGAAGGAATCTCTTGATACAAATATAAGAAGTTTCTTAGTCTAGCGGGTTATTCAAGATGGTGTGTGAAAGGATTTTCATCCATAGACTCACTATTTACTAGGTTAACTCAAAAGATGGTCAAGTTTCAACAGTCAGATGACTGTGAGAAAAGCTTTGCAGAACTGAAAACTCACTACTACAAAATGTGATATTTGCGCCAATTTTTTAGCGGCAATTAATGAATTGCCATTAATGAATTCTTTATGCTGAAAAATTAGTGACATATGAACAAAGGCCGGTAAAAAGTATTATTGTAGCGACTATAAAAATAATTAGCCAGTAAAAGGGATTTTTTTAGTAATAATTAAAATAATTAGTCAATAAAAGATACTAATAAACATAGCTTTTCTTTATTTTTTAGGTTTCCCTCCTATTTTATTCCCTCCCATTCTAAAAAGGAAAATTAAAAAGAAAACCATATTCTTTATGCTTCCTCGATAAATCATGTCTCTCAAACGCTACAACCTCTCTGCTCTTCTACTCAAAGGTAAATAATTCAGGTAAGCCCTTCAAACACTCCATGTTCAAATATTTAATTTTATATTCATGGTCTTACTGAATGATCTATCATCACAAAGAGATTGTTGTGATTTTTCACTCGTTGGTTTCTTTATCTATCAAGTATGTTTACTTATTGAACAATAATTGATATTTCAAATCGTTTGAAGTTTGAAGGTTTGTTAATTGTTTTTTTTTCTTATTTTTGTTTTCTAAAAGGTTTTACAACAGTTATCTTGCGTATCACCTTTCGTCGGATTTCGTAGGTTTTACAACAGTTATGTTGCGTATCGCTTTTTTCGGATTTCGTTGGGCAAAAATCCTATTTCAAGGTACTCAAATTAGTTAGGGAGAGTCGTGATTTTGTAAAAGTATGTTCTTTTCAGTATTTTGTAACTTTGTTTTTTTATTTATGTGTTTTATTAATTTGATAGGCAACTGATTGAATTGATTACTCTATTTGTAAGGTTGATTTGATTATATTCAATTATTCATGATTTGTACGAATAATTTTGATTGTTTGGGATGAATAACTATGTTTTTTACTTCAGGTTGAGAAACTACATTAACGATATTTATGATAGTTACTTGTTTAGCAAACGGTTGAGCAGTGTTCATAAGCAAGTGAATTGTCTCTTAAAGTTAGAATTTAAGCTAACATGTAGAACATATTTCTCTTTTATGCTCTATTTTTTCGTAAGCTAAACCATACAGAATTTTGTCTAACTCTTTAGCAGTGTTCGTAAATCGAGTGTTTGTGAATTAAACCAAGAATAATCTAACCCTTAGCACTAAGTTTTATGTTATGCTATATTTTTTTCATATCTCCAAATTTTCCTTTTGTTGTATAACGTTTCAGCATTTGTCTCTGTTTTCACGGCTCAATATAACTTTTTCTGTTTCTCGCTCTCCAATCTATTACTCTTGATAAAGTCTGTTTAGGTTTTTTTGACAAGTTTTGCTATTAATTTTAGCTAAACAATTAATTTGAGTGAGTAATACAATTCTTGTGATGTCGTTCTAATCCAAGTGACATGTAGAAAGCAGGTTGTTTTATACTTTTATTTAAGAAACAATTAATCTAGCTTACATTCTTTTTGTAGTAGTTAGATTACTTTTTTGTGTGTGTTTCAATATTAAACAGGGAAGAGACTATGAATATGAAAAGCTATAACGACAGTTATGTTCAGATTTATTTATATAAACTATTGTTTCATTTGGACCTGTTCCATACGAATAGTCATTAGTTTGGGTTCTCATTCTTTGGTAACTTAAGTCAGTATCAGATTTAAATAGGTTAGTTTAACATATGTTAAGGGTCAATAAATTTCCTATTATGCTTAAATTATTTTAAATCGTTTAATAAAGTATTGGCCCCCCTGTCTTTGAGTAAGCATAATTATTCTATGGAGCTTTAATGAATAGAGTACAGAATCCCACCATCATGATTTCATGCTTTAGAGGTGTCATATTTTTTGTGTCACTTTACAAAGAATTAAATCTCAAATTGAACCCCTATTTTCCTACTGCTTTGATTAATATGTAACCATAATTTGTTGTCTAACAGTAATTGTCAATTTTCTTATTTGTTAATGATGTTAAATAAAAACTCACTATTGCCGTGTTATTAGAAGCTGCAAAACATGAAAGCTTTTAAGCTCTGTTTTTTAGCTTACCAAGCCTCCGAGTTATAACCATGTGCTTTTCTGCATCATGCTTCTCACTCTTGTCAAGCGAGCTCTTATTCCTTTCTTGATTTGTCGCTTTGAAAAACAATGTTCTTGAGGAGGTTCCGTTCTGTATTTTTTAAGTGTTAGTTCTATGTAAGCCTTAAGCGTATAGCTAATGTTAGTAAAAATAACTAGTTAGGACATTCAAGACATGTAAAACAAGTTTCCACAATGTTACCTTTGGGTGGATCCTCTTATTCTCATGTAAATCGACACTCATGGAGCATTAGGTTTTTTTTTTCTCAAAAAGGTAACTTGTATTATAAACACAAGAATACTCAGGACGTATTCCCGTAATACTTAAAATAAAAAAAATACAAAAGTGTTATTTTATCATAAACACATTAAGAACTCTAATATACTAGGGCTATATACCTTCATCTTCGTGAGGATATTCATGTTAACACTAAATATAGAAAACAGCTAAACAGTTCAGCTTCATCTTCTTCATAGAACAACTCTTTTTCTCAAAACATCTCTGATTCCTTTCCAACCAAATTGTCCACAAAATGTAGGCTAGGACAACCTTCCATCTCTCCCTGTGCCATGACTAATTTCCATCACGATCGACTGTGTGCCCTCTATGAGTTTCCAGATCATTTTCCATGGACAGTAGCATGATTGAGTGTGTGTCCTCTATGAGTTTCCAAATCATTTTCGATGGCCAGTAGCTTTATTGAGTGTGTTTCCTCTGTGAGAGAGTGCCAAGATAATTTTCCATTGCCAGTAGCTTGATTGAGTGAGTGTCCTCTGTTAGTTTCTGTAAGCTGTTCCAACTAAGAATCTCTCTTGTGTATCTGAGCCCGTTGCAGTTTGTGTTCGCTCTTAATGAGTTCCTTGTAATGTTCCAAGATATTTATGTTGAGTGTGTGTCCTTTATTGAGCATGTCATATTGTTTGTTTACAACAATATTTGTTAAAGTAAGGCCATAAAAGTGTGCATTGTGCTAATAATGAAATACATTTTCTTTCAAGATAACGCACATGAGCCCAGATACTTGCCTTTGAAAAGTATTCTGGTTGCTTTAAGAATTGCTCGTAATTAGGTATAAAAGCTATAGTTGTTCGCTCCTCCCCTAGATAGATAAGTTCTTAAAATGCACCACTTCCCTAAAAGTAAATGTATCAGCAGTACAATAGTCTTTGGCCTCCACAATCTTCGTAGCAGTCCATGAAGCTTTTGTGTTAATACAATCCTAACTTGATTCCAATAGAACATTTGTATTGTGATTGTGCTTCTTTTTTTTTTAAGATATGAAATATATTACTGCTTGAAGAATTTTTATTTAACCTTTTTAATACTGTTATTTGTTTAAATTGTGTTTCTTTTAATTATATAATCTTGAAGTTGAGTGTGTCTTTGAAAGAAAATTTTGAATAAAGCATTCTAAGTTGTTCATCGGTTTTGAGATAATTAAATATATGAATGTCATTAGAATCATATCTTTGTTTGAAAGTTTAAAGTATTGAAATGACATCTTTGAGTTATAAAACTCCATACTAATTAATAGATTTCACCTATTTTAGTAACGCATCTGTAGATCTTACAGTAACTGTTGAAAAAATAATCTTGAACATCATGGAAAGTCCCAATAATAAAAAAGTGGATGTATTGTGATAGAGTTAGTAAAGAATACTTGGATGGAGTAAATGACTTTCTAAATCATGTATTTTCTCATAAACAAAATGGAGAGAAAATTGCATCTCCTTGTAGAGAATGTGTTCTTTTCCATCAAGTAAATCAGGACACAGCATATGACAATCTTGTGGTTAATGGCATTTTTCCATCTTATGGTACTTTGTTTTTTCACGGGGAGTCTCTTAAAAAATCAAACAGTACTCATGTTACTATTTGTAGCCAGTCAAGTATAATAGGCGATGATGCGACCGAAATGATATATGATGCAATTGGACGATGTACACAACTTATGGATAGTGATGTCAATGAAAGGGGCGGGGTGGAGCCAAACCTAACATAAAATAGTACTTGTACATCTGGAAATCAAACTCATCTATTTTCGACTCATAAAGAGATGGATAAGTTTGAAAAATTTATGAAGGAGGCAAATGAAGAACTTTATCCTAGATATAAGAAGTTCAGTAATTTATCCTTTTTACTACATATCTATCATACAAAATATATGTTCAAATGGTCAAATGAATCTTTTGATTCTTCGCTTGGAGTACTAAAGGATGTGCTGCCAGAAGGGGAAAAATTATCTCCCTCTTTTTATGAGACCAAAAATATAGTTGAAGGTTTGGGCTTCACGTATGAAAAAATTCATGCATGTCCCAATGATTGCATGCTTTTTAGAAAAGAATTTTCAAGTAAGGATGTCAGTGAATGCAAAATTTGTAGAGCTTCTAGCTGGAAAAATGATGCAAAGCAAATTCCAGGCAAGGTCCTAAGGTATTTTCCTTTAAAACCAAGACTACAAAGATTATTTATTTCTTTAAAAACATCAAAAGAAATGTGATGGTATCATGAAGAGCGCAACAAAGACGGTGTTCTACGACATACTTCTGATTCTGAAGCTTGGAAAAGTTTTGATAACAAGTATCCTGAATTTGTTGGAGATCCTTTTAATGTCCGTCTAGGATTACCTTCGGATGGGTTTATCCATTTGTCATAATGCGAACTATTCGTAGTACTTGGCCAGTAAGTTAATGCCATATAATCTTCCACCGTGAATGTGCACGAAAGAAGAGTTCTTTATTTTTTCCTTACTTATTCATGGACCAAAATAACCTGGCAATAATATTGATGTCTTCTTGCAACCTCTAATAGAAAAGTTAAATGAATTATGGAGTGTCGGGGTAGAAACATATGATGCTTCTATAAAGAAGACATTTCAAATGAGAGTAGCTCTTATGTGGACTATAAATGATTTTTCAGCGTATGGTACTCTTTCTTGATGGAGCACTTATGGTTTATTTGCATGCCCTTCTTGGAATATAAACACAAACTTCAAAAACCATTAAAGGAAATATTGTTTCATGGGGTGTCGACGTTTCTTGGCCACAAATATCGAAATGATGCAAAATCATTTAATGGTAGTAAAGAAACAAAACATGCACCTTGTGCCATATTTGGGTCACAAGTATTGGATCAAGTTAAAGATATAAACTTTACTCTAAGACAATCAAGTGAAAAAGTAAGTGGGGTGCGGAAATATATATGGAAAAAGAAGAGCATATTTTTCAATCTTCCCTATTGGGAGTATATCTTGGTGCGACATAATTTTGATGTAATGCACATAGAGAAAAATGTTTGTGATAACATAATTTATGTACTAATAGGCCTTGGTAAAAAGTCAAAAGACAATATAGAAGCACGATTGGACTTAAAAGAGATTGAAATAAGACCAACCTTATGGCCTTAGTATCGAGCGAGTGGGAGGGCATATCTTCCTCCTACTTAATTCACAATGTCTTCAAACAAAAAAGATATGTTTTACCAATTACTACAAAATGCAGAGTTTCCACATGGCTATGCGTGTAATATCTCACGTTGTATTCGCAAATGAAAGCTATCTGGTCGAAAAACTCATGCTTGTCGTGTTATAATGCAAGAACTTCTTCCTCTTGCGTTGCGGAAATCAACAGATAAAAGAGTTAAATCTATTTTAATTGAACTATGCACTTTCTTTCGTGTTTTGTGTAGCAAAGTGCTGAAAGTAAAAGAGTTAAAATTACTTGAAGAAAAAATTCAATAAACATTGTCTACTATGGAAAAAATCTTCCCCCGGGATTCTTTACTAACTCACTTGGCAATTGAGGCTAAACATGCAGGCCTAGTGCATTATAGCTTGATGTATCCAATTGAGAGGTTTGTACAGTATCACTAAATCATAATTATATATATCATTAAGGTTTAAATATTATAATATCAATAAAATAACATTAATTTATTCCATACATACTTGGGTACTTTAAAATCATATGTACCTAACCGTGCATGTCCAGACGGTTCAATAGCAGAAGCATACATAGCAAATGAATATTAGGCATTTTGTTCATGATATTTAAAGGATGGAGATTCATGATCTTATTATTCACAAAAATGTTATGATGATATTGAGAATGGGACTAGTAAAGAAGAATGTCTTTTTGCTCTACCAGAGAGTCATATAGTGTAGTAGGTATGTGAAATGGATGAGAGAACACTATTGCAAGCACATCGGCATGTTCTTTTAAATTGCGAGTTAGAGGTTGTAGAGGATTATAAAAAGTAAGTTTTACTGTTATATCTATTGTTGATTAAATGTATATTACTTCATTTGATGACAATATTGATACATATGAACTACATGAATAGAGAACATATTGCCGAAATAAAGCGATCACATCGAAAGCGTCGTTTGACACAACATCAACTTGACCTATGCATTTCTATACATTTAGTGAGTGGTTAAAGAAGAAAGTAAGTAGTAGGACTGAGTTATTACCTTAATTATTGTATTAAGCCTTATATTGAAATTTATAGTTATATTGTTCTAATTGGTTAGTTAAAAGAGTTAGAAGCCACATCTGACATCTTAAATAATGTTATAGTTCGCACAAGAGGTCCGAGTTACATTGTAAAAAGATTCAATGGATATGATGTAAATAATGGACATTGATTTCGAATAAAGCAAAGTGAAGAGCACCTAGAGACACAAAATAGTGTTGTTATGGTCGTTTTGAAGACTGAAAGTTATGTACGTTCAAGTGACAATGCTCCGAAGTTTTCAAATATCACATATTATGGTTGATTGAATAATATTGTTGAGTTGCAATACTATGAAGAATTTAAGGTTTTCTTATTTAAGTGTGATTGGGTTGATGTAACCAAAGGTAAAGGAATTATGGAAGATGACTTGGGTTTCACAGTTGTGAATTTCTCACACCGAGGTGATATTTGCAATCGAGAACGTCATGAGCCCTTTATATTTGCAGAACAAGCTCAACAAGTAATATTTGTGTAAGATGCTCAAAATCGTGAATGGTTTATTCGTAGGTTAATTAAATATCGAGATGTTTTTTATATGGGAGAGGAAAATAGTGTGCATTTCTAGTAATCAATGTAGAGTGATTCCACTGACTTAGCTATCATAGAAAATTCACACATTATTGAGTATGAAAATAATTATTGGATAAGAAGTGGAGTTGATGGAATAGTAATTATTACAGAATTTTATACTCAAGCTTCTCTAAATGATGGGGAATCTACTCCCGTGGGAGAGAATAATATTGAAATGAAAGTGATCCAGAATGATAGGCCGTTAATATAACATATATTTCTTTCTAGTTTTATTAAAGAATATTTACATACTTGTTATTATACATTTACAAATTTGAACTTTATATATTTATTGTTTGCTTTCAATCAAATCATTTTATAGAATATGGTTGTTAGTCTGTTATGAATTTTCCATGTTTGTGTTGGCTGACTAGTGAAGGTTTTGAGTAACTTTTCTGGGCTTGTTTTTACCTATAGCTTGTGGCTCTGTTACTTGGATTATGAAGTGAGATGTAATCTTGTGAAAGGGAAGTTTGTCCATCTCTGGAGCATTTGTATGTCATTTTACAACTTAACATGAGCATGATCCTTTCTCTTTTCTTACCTCTATCCTCTAATTCTGCTACCCATGCACTTTAACACATCTATATAGTTACTTCATTTTAGATAAGAAAGTATGCAAACTAGAGGTTGCACCAGATTGAACATTCATCCCAAAAATGGTGAAGATATAAGAGAAAATGCTGATCAGTTGATCAATTAACGGAACATTGACGAGGCCAACTGTATATTGAAAAATTGATGATTTTTCAGAATCACTCAGACACTCCAGATCTTGATGATCAATCTAATGAGTTGAACAATACTATTGGTGCCATTAGGGAATCAGGTAATACTTTTTAAGTTGCCTCCTTCTTATTTTTTTTACATGTTGGGAACAAATCTACTGTGTTTATCAACTAGGATGCATTATTTTAGTGTGTGTAGTAGTGAGAGGAGTTCATCGATCTCCTAGTATTTGAGCACTTGGTGCGTCAGTAGGAATTAGGGCACCTGGTGCACTCATTAAATATATAATCAATCAGGTCAAAACCACCAAACCCACTTCAAAAGTGAACTTTTATTATTACCAAAAAGCAACATCAGAATATCAAAGTAATAGGTTCATTGCAACATATAAGTTATTATAATCTTTGGATTGTTTCAATCGTTCTACATATAAGGCGTGAAATATTCTCACCTGAAGTATCATTTACTGTATCATCTCTCGGTGTAATAATAGTATACTCCTGTTCACTTTTATAGCATATATTGTAAGGCATCTGCATCCCTGTGAAGGATACAAGAGACTGGTTTAATTGTCTAAACATTGTCTAGTATCAATAGCCATTTACTATGATAATTGAATTTTCCCCCCAAAAATCCTAAAATCATATCTGATTGCCAATACATTTGACACTCTAGAGAAACACCTATGAGTTTAGCTTTTGTATTTGCATTTCCATGAGCAGCAGACCCCAATAGCTTTTGTATTGGCAGTTATATGAGCAGCATTCCCCAATAGCTTCTGTATTGGCAGTTCTATGAGCAGCATTCCCCAATAGCTTCTGTATTGGCAGTTCTATGAGCAGCATTCCTCAATAGCTTCTGTATTGAAAAAAAAATGATGTACCGCCTCATTATGTCCAAACCAGCATAACCACTTCAAAAGTATCCTTCCTCCAATAATCGAGAATGTCATGTTTGGCTTTGACTATATCCCTCCAGTACCGTTCCTCATTGTGTCCAAACAACCAAAGCCTCTTCAAAAGTGAACTTTTATTAAACTAAACAACAATATAAGAATATCAAACTAATAGGTTCATTGCATTAGATAAGTCATTCTATTCCTACATGAAAAATATGTATTATATCCACATAGATAAAATATGACAAAGATTCACATATGCAATATCCTTAGTCAAAATGCATATTAAATATGTTACATGAGGTAGACAATAGGTAGAATATATTATTTTTGTTTACGATTGTTATATCTTGATCCTTTTATTTAATAAATTGTACAAAATATACCATTCTCTTAAATATATATGTTTTTCTCATTTGATGTCCTTCAACTCTTTGTATTTCTAGGTAATTTGGAGGCAAGAAATATAAGTAGACCTACTTTACTCAAAGATATTTGGAAACCTCATCCAAGGAAAACAATTGATGTGCCATTTAATAGTCGAAACCAATCTATTGGAAAAGAGGGACGAAAGCTTGATAGCTTTCTAGTTATTGCAAGAACTCCAGATATAACACCTCTACATGTAGATTATTGGAGAAATTTTAACAATGGGGAAAAGAAGAAATTGTTGGATTTTGTGAGTGTATGGTGTAGTTGTTATTATTAAGCAAGTTGTCTCTGTTATACATAATGTTATTTACTAAATAATTTTTTTACTTTTTCAGAAAAAGTTCACTATCCCAAAATGGGAAGAAGGCTTTGTCTTGATGTCCCCATGAATGAAATGGAAAGATTACAAACGCTAGTTAAAAGGTAACAATATTCCAAAGTATAAAACACAAGACGATTTGCTGAAAAATAGACCAAGCCGTATACCAAGAGATCAATGGAGTGGTCTTGTCTCTTATTGGCTTTCCAACAAAGCGAAGGTATCAAAAAATCTTGAATACATATTCCTAGTTACTAATATTTATTATGTTTAGTGTTTTGTTATTCTCAATTCTTATCTATAAATCATAAGATTTAGCTTCATTTTTTCAATGACAGAGACGTACCCAAGAAAATAGAAACAATAGGTCCAAGAGAAACATGCCTCACACTGGAGGATCCAAAAGTATTGCTACATTGATGGATGAGTAGGTAAACCTCTTTAAATAACAAAATATGACATTTACTACTATTTTCCATATGCATATGCCATCAATTTTATTGTATGAAGCTGAAATGGTGTAGAGCCTACATGAGCTGAAGCTTCTTATTAACTCATAAAAAATGTGGGGAAGGTAGGCCATTGGATGATGATTCTACCAATGTAATTGTAAGATTTCTTTTTTCTTATATTTTCTATATAGGTAAATAGTTAGAAAATGTAAAAACCAAATAAATGAATACAAAATTATATTTAACAAGTATTCTATGGCCCAGGACATGCTAAACGAATAGATGAGCAATAGTGAGGGACCTACTGACCAACCTCCTCACCGTTTTGCTTTGAAAGGATATGTGTATATGTTCCTGGTTTAGGACATGGTCCCACTCCTGCTGTTCTATGGGGTAGCAGATCTTCCTTTGTAAATATTGATCAAGAGGATTCATCTAATGATGTTGCACAACGGCTTGAACATGAGATTACTGAATTAAAGGAAAAAGAAAATGAAGAGATGAATATGATGAAGCAAAATCAGGATATTATGTGATCATAATTACTTCAAATAACACGATTGATGCGCATATATGCTCCCAATGAATGCATGCCTCAAATTATCAATGGCACCTCAAGTGGACAGGTAACTAGATAACATAAGTTTGAGACATTTTTATAAAATTTAATCATAATAAGTTTTTTTAACTAATTTGTTAATATTTATCATGTCCCTGATGTCAATAGTGGTCATGGAGAAATAACACAAACAACAGGTAATAGTCATCTTTATCCTCACCATATGCATCCATTGAAAAAAAATATTTATATGTATTAGTATTATAATAAGAAAGTAGTTCACAACAAAAAATGGGCATAATTTTATTATTTGAAAGGGATTAGCTATCTTTGTCATCTGTTATCCTTTAATTGAGTTATAGTGTACTGATTTAGTACATAATGATATATTTGTGTAGTGTTGTTCCTGAGAATTACGTTTTCAATAGCTTGTTAGGTTTTGTTTTATAGATGGGTATTAGTTATGTTATTGCTTGAACAATCCTTTCTCACCTCGTCCCTACTCTCTTTGTACTAGATTATCGGCTAAGCTTTAATGCCATTAAGATTCGTTTTAAACCTTCCAAATGTGGTATATAGTTGTTGCAAACATGTCCATAAGAAAGCTTGGCTATATTCATAACATCCTTAGCTTCTATCCTTTATATTGTCCACTATATGTAGGCTGGGATGATACCTCGACCATTTTTTTGCCTCATCATGTCTCCTTGAACATGCTAACATTTAAGCAGTCTTTTTGGGCTTTTTCCATATCAGAGTTTTTGTCTTTGCAAGTGTTATTTCAATCTGTAGTCTATCATCTTGCTTAGGGTTTCATTGACTGAAAATATGAGATTTCTGTATATTACATAAAGACTAACAATTAAGAACTTCTTCCAAGATAGAAGGATTCAGCCTCATATGTCTAACTTTAGCATCACAAAAAATCTGCAGACTCATGTATGTCCTCAATAACATGTCGGTTCATATTTTTAAAGAAAATATTTGAATTAGAGACATTACTTGTCCTCTCATGAAGATAATGGGACTGTTTTCATCCCTCTTAACATGGGCATCACTAGTTCTAGTTCTCTTGTATGAAATACTTAAATGTCATCTGAAAAACACAAATGATATAACTTGAAGTTCTTATCCTTATTCAGCGAACTTTGGGCATGAAAGACATGAAATAGTTTAGTAATCTTGATTCAACATGTCATACTTTTATAAAGATATGAAAAAATTGTACTAGAATCTCGACAAGAGATCGAAGTGGCTTTTTCATATTTTTTTGTATGATATAATATTATTCATATATCGCGATCTTCTTATCAATTAGATTTTACTTTTGACACATTTATTTTATCATTTCAGGTCATACAATATGATGTTCAGAAATTTTGCCTACGAAATACTTTCATATGGTGAACTATTGTGGAAATTATCTAAGATATTATTTTATTGGATTGGTCTATATAATTATACTAGTTATTCATTAAAATAATATAAATTAAGTTTTTAAGCTTTGATAATATAGTTTGGATTAATACTTTGTTTTTGTTTCGATTTGATGAGATATACTATGTGTTATGAATTATAAAAGTGTTTTTAGCATTTTGACAAACCTCGTTGGCTCTAGCACGCTCTTTTTTTATTACAGTATTATTGAATTTACTAGTTATATACTCCAATATAGAATGATGAATTTGTTAAAAAGTAGACGCTAAAGTGGGGGAAATTAAGATGTTTTCAAAAGGATATAAAAGCCTTTATAATTGCCATAAAACTTTTTTCATTAAAGATATGAACTTTTAGCGGTACTATTATTGAATTTACCAGCTATAATTATTGCCGCTACATGAACATGATTAATCGTTTCATATTTGATTTATCAAATATTTTAATTGCCGCTATAACTAATGATTTTTAGCGGGAATATGGTTAGATTTACCCTCTATAAAAATGGACACAGCACAAGCATAACTATGTTTTTGAAATTGGGTTTAACAACTATCTAAATTGCCGCAACCAATATCGCTATAATAAATGTGTTTTAATGGAAATTTAGGTGGTTTTCACAACTATAAAAATGAACTCTACATATGCATAACCAACCGTTTAGATTGTATTTAGTAGCCTTTGAATTGCCACAAAAAATTGTCGCTAAATCGTCTATGTTTTAGTGGAAAAACATCTTGTCTTTACCAGCGCTTGTCCTAATGGTTGCAATAGCCTTTACCGGCCCCTGATACAATGGTCAAAGTGCATTGGCTGGTAATGGTTATAGAAGCAATAATTATGGCCGCTAAAGCCATTTTTAATGGCCTCTAAATCCCCTATTTGTTGTATTGACTAGAAAGGCTACAACTCATGTCTTTACTCTACTAGAGGGCTCAGATGGTTATGTGATCTATTGTGATGCATCTAGAGTTGGCCTAGGTTGTGTGTTGATGTAACGAGATAAGGTTATAGCTTATGCTTTTAGATAACTTAGGGTGCATGAGAAGAACTATCCAACTCATGACTTCAACAATGCAAAAGTGGTGTTTGCACTCAAGATCTGGAGACACTACTTGTATGGTGTTCATGTAGACGTGTTCACTGACCATAAAATCCTTTAATATGTGTTCACCTAGAAAGAGTTGAATCGTCTCCAGAGGTGATGGCTTGAGTTCCTTAAGGATTATGATATGAGTGTGAATTACGATCCTAGTAAGGCGAATGTAGTAGCAGATGATCTTAGCAGATTATTTATGGGTTTGTGTATCCCATGTAGAGGAAGAAAGGAAGGAATTAGTAAAGGATGTTCACAGGCTTTATCGCTTGGGAGTTCACCTTATGAGCATATTAGACGTAGGTATAACAATCAAGAAAGAGGAAGAATCTTCTTTTGGTAGTGGAGGTTAAGGAAAAGCATGACAGTGATATAATCTTTCTTGAACTTAAGGGTGCTATCCACAATAAGAGAATGAGATGGTGTATTTTGTTACCAAGATAGATTGGGTGTTCGTGATGTTTGTGAGTTGAGAGAACATATTCTTACAGAATACCATAACTCGAGATATTTTATTCATCATGGTACTACTAATATATTGTCACGACCCAAACCGGGGCCGCGACTGGCACCCACAATTTCCCTCCTATGTGAGCGAACCAACCAATCTAACCCTTATCATTTTAACATATATCAACAGAAAATAATGCGGAAGACTTAAACTCATTAAATAA